>NW_027529522.1:0-56397 GCF_008692635.1 Crocuta crocuta | reverse complement strand
TCAGTGGTAATCGTAATGTAAATTCTAATCCTACACAGAGTAAAATATACGCTCATTATTCTTCCTCAATTACCTTTTCTCCATTATGATAGTCAGTATTTATATACTTATATTCTTTCTTTCTCCAGTAGGATGCCATGATAACATGTAATGTTATGATAGGGATTTTTGTTTGTTTTGTTTGTTGAGGTAACCCCAGTGCCTAAAATGGTACTTAGTATATAATAGGCTTTAAAAAGTAGTCATTTAATTAATTAATAATTTACTAATTAGCTCCCCTAGAAAAATATTGTTCTTTTACTAAGTAGAGACCTTGAGTTGGTCACATAATAAAAAACAATGATGCTTTGTCTTGTGTTGAATGTCGTGTATGGGCTTTTATGGTTATTATGAAAATTATTTGAAGGAAGAGCCATGATGTCAGTGCTTCAGTTGTCAAGTTTTAGGAAAAGTTTGTATCTAATGCATGTGCATGAGTAGGGGAGGGACAGAGAGACAGAGAGAGAGAGAGAGAGAGAGAGAGGAGAATCCCAAGCAGACTCTGTGCTGTCAGCACTGAGCCTGACACAAGTCTCAATTTCATGAACCACAAGATTATGACCTGAGCCAAAATAGAGAGTCAGATGCTTAACCAACTGAGCCATGCAGATGCCCGCCTAATAATACTATTCTCAACAAAATTGTAAGTTCTAAAAAATCAGCCTTTAATATTTGCAAAGATTAAATGGTTAGCATATGTAAAGTATATGCTACAGTGACTTGAACACAGTAAGCACTCAGCTGTTTGTTTGCATTATTACCATCATTTTAATATCCCCTACATAGTTTATACTCCTTTGCTGAGTAGAAAATGCTCAATGAAATAAGTTTAAGTCAAAATGAAATGTTTGAAATAGTTACCTTTCTTAAAAATGAATAGAAACAATAAAAAAATGTTGGAAACAACAATGAGCATCATACAAAAAGCAAGGAGAACTATTATGTGAAAACAGAACTTGTTGTAGGTATGGGGAGAATAAGGGAAATCTCTCTGCCTTCTACTCAGTTTTCCTATAAACCTAAACCTTCTATAGAAAATAGATTATTTAGCTTATGTTTTTAATCAGAAGGCATTTTCTACTACTATTCAATAACTTTTAAATGTGACTAATACTATATATATACTATATTATACTATATGTATATATTACATATAATGTATATATAATGATGAAAAATCAAAGAAGAAAAAAAATTCCTGGTGTTTAATCTGTGAGTTTGTATGTATGTGTGTGTTTGTTCATGTGTGACATTTTCATTTTCTTACCACACTGTTTTCAAACATGTGGTTTTAATTTAGGGTATTAATACAATAGAGATTACAAGAAAGAAAGATTCTTAATTCCTCTTTAATTGAATTATCCCACTTCGTCTATTTTCTATTAAGTTTACCCAACAAAAATAACTCTGAGAAAGTGAATGTTTACTAATTAAGGACTTTGGAGTTTCATCTCTAGTTATCTACAGAGGGCAGCAAACAGCTTCAAATTCAAAGACTAGCATGTTGAGTTAGCAGGTTTTAAGAGCTACTTTCTGATTCAGCATCATAGGAAGTACTGTAAACATGTGAAAATCAAGTTTAGATTTGCTAACTGTACATGATTGCTGCCTGTGGAAGAGAGCAGAGGAACCCATGGGTCAGAACCAGCTACTTGACTGCAGTCAATGAAAAGTAGCAAAATTAGCATATTCAGGGTGTCAGTCCTTATGTTAACACTGCTCCAAAGTTGAAACTAACAAAGGTAGTTTAAAAAAAATCTTTAACTAAAATGTTACCAAATATGTTGCAGACATATTCTCATAAGTACTGATTATGGTATTTTATAAAATTATAAGTGGATAGCCACTAATGACTAATATCCAAGGCAAATCTATAATGTTTCAAGCTAAGTTTGGTTTCCAATGCTTTTCTATTAATGCATCTATACCTCTATTTCTACTTTATATACATATACATATATATATTTACATATATAATTTTTTATTAATATTTTTAATGTTTATTTATTTTTGAGACAGAGAAAAACAGCGCACAAGCCAGGCAGGGGCAGAAAGAGAAGGAGACACGAATCAGAAATAGGCTCCAGGCTCTGAGCTATAAGCACAGAACCTGATCATGCAAGGGCTGGAACCCAGGAACTGTGAGATCATGACCTGAGTTGAAGTCCGATGCTTAACTGACTGAGCCACCCAAGCACCTCTCTATTTATAAATGTTTATTCTTTAATTTTATGACATAATAAAATCAGTATTATATCCAAGATGCTACTAGCCCAACCTGTATCCATAGTAGTAATTTATTGTCCCTGATTGGGTTGTGATTCTAAGACAGAGTTTACTTTGTAACAGGCTTATGAAGTTATGCTCTTGAGGTCAACACTTGTGGAATGGAAGGGAGGGAAGAAAGACTAGGCAGAGGGAAAAAGTCAAACTGCAGTGTAGGCCCAGCCCTCCAGAGTACTTTAGACTTAGAGTGATTCTTCAGAATCATGCCAAATCAGGCTTGGAGGGGTAGGTCTTCATACTCCCATCTGGGTGACCTATTGCATGTAGGCCACTCCCAGGAAGGGGCAAGGCTCCTTGACCTTGAGCAAGGCTCAGGCTGTTCCTCCTGGGACAGCAAGTCCTCCCTACCCCCACCTTTTTTTTTTTTTAAGTTTATTTATTTATTTTGAGAGAGAGAGAGAGAGAGAAAGGGAGAACCTCAAGCAGGCTCAGCATGGAGCCCAATGAGGACCACAAAGCTATGACCTGAGCGAAAATCAAGAGTTGGATGGGTAACTGACTGAGCCACTCAGGCACCCCAGCAAGTCCTTCCTTAAAGGGACATTTTGAATGGGGAATCACATCTCCCACATTCATGCACAATAGAAAGTAACCAAAATGCCTACCTTAATACAGAAGGGATGACTTTTATATTTACCTAGTATGCTTTGTTATATTTTAGAGAATTAACGCATTAATTCATGTTTAGTAGGAGGCTATTATATTAGCAGTTCAGAGTTATGGTTTTTAACAGACGAGAAGGCAATAAATTAAAGTACTGAAGTGAATACTCTATCCAAGCTTTATATTAAGACCAAAAAAAAAAAAAAACCACCCTGAAAGACAAATTGACTAAAAGTATGTTTAATTGTACTTAAAAGAACAGTTTACAACATCTCCAGGTATTCCTTGTTTAGGGAAATCCTTAGGGACCCAGTACTAAAGCAACATGGAAGGGAGAAACAAAGACAATGTTTTAAGATTAACTGAATTGCCTGTAGCATTATTAGAGAGATATATACTTATTTAAGTTATGTGAACAAATAGTCATAAGGAAGAAAATTACAATTACCCACAATCTCTCAATTCAAAGAAAAACCACATTAATAGTATAATTTTTCTTCTTATCATTTTTTCCTTCATACATAATAAAATTTGATTCAGATGATCTCACATGCAGAATACAGCCTTCTCGATTCCATTAAAAAAGTATTCAAATGAAAACATGCGTCTACTACAGGTTGCTCCACTTATTTGGCATATGGAGCATATAATTAGCACCATTGCAAGCAACGATGAGATGAATTGCTGAACGATATTTCTACGGTTGCATATTTCAAATTATTTCCCTGGGAGAAACCACAAATTTGGAATTATTTGGCCAAAGATACATAACATTTGAAGGTTTTTTTGCTATGTTACCAAATTGGAATTCAAAATAGTGTGCATCACTTTATTCTGCCTTAGGTATTTCTTATATCTTTTTCAGTAGTCCTTGCAAGGAAGATAATATTTCAATGCTGCCTAATTTTTTTATTATCTCTTTGATTATTGAGTGAAAGTAAACTTTTTTAAGTCAGTTATATGTCTTTTTTCTTTAAGTTATCTATGTGTTATAGAATTAGTGCTTTTCTGTATTGATTTATTTAAAAAAATTTAAATGTTTATTTTTGAGTGAGAGAGAGTGGGGGTGGGGTGGCAGAGAAAGAGAGAGACACAGAATCCAAAGCAGGCTCCAAACTCTGAGCTGTCAGCACAGAGCCCAACATGGGGCTCAAACACAGGAATTGTGAGACTGTGACCTGAGCTGAAGTCAGAGGCACAACCGACTGAGCCACCTAGGCACCCCTTTTCTTATTGATTTCTAATTCTTCTTTATACACTATGGATATTTTCCTTTTGTTGGTGGTGTTGCAATTATTTTCTCCAGTTTTTTACATTCTCTTTAAGTTTGATTACTGTCTGAACTGTACATTTTTTTGTGTCTGTTAATTCAAATGTTTTCTTTGTAATTTCTTTTTTGACTTCTACCCTTCTAAAATTCTCCCTCAGAGATCACATACATGTCCATCTATATGTATTGTAGTGATTTTTTTAGAAATAAAACTCTGTCTATATTTTGTTTTGTTAGTTTTTAGAAACTAAGAATATATAAATATATTTTTCCAAATAATTACCCCAAATTATTTATTGGAGAAGCAACTTTTTTGTTACAACCCATATTAAAAATAAGTACATTTTACATCACAGTCAAAAATACACATGACACACATAGAAACCTATAACTGAAATAAAAGTATCAAAATAATTTTTATCCTTCATGTTAGTACTGACTTATAAATTATTCCATTCCATTCCATTCCATTCCATTCCCACTGATCCCATCCATTTTATTCTATTCTATTTCAATTAAAAATTTAAGAAAACCTGACTGTGGTCCACAAAATAGATTTGAAAATTTTATTAATGTGTTTACCCATTGTCTGGAAACCATAATTTACTAATTTCTTGTTTTGTGCTCTGTACCTTACCTTACAGAGTTGTTATTTTTTTTATATGGTAAAGCAGTATAAGTTTTGTTCCATTACTGTTGATTTTTGTATATTATTATGTTTTAATTATTTTAGTTTTATAATACATTTTACTGTTTTGCAGGACAAGTCCCTTCTTCCCTCTAAATTTTCATATTTACCTCAGCTAGTCTTGCATATTGGTTTTTGAGGTTAACTTAATCACTCTGTCACAAGTTCAACTTTTGACAGGTGTGCCCTGTGGTCTTCTCAAACCTTAGTGTGCTCTTGGAGTATTAGGCCTTCATCAGACACATGCTTCTCAGGAATCTGTAACAATTAGAGTTTCTACCTCTAAACCATCAAGCAGCTGTTTAAGCACCAAACCTTTTACTGTTTGGGATAGGGTGGACCCTTAAGTCAGTATAACTCCTGTCCTTACATAAAAGAGAGAGTTTGGATACAGAAACACGCACACAAAGAATGCCATGTGAAGGGTGGAGTTAATACTGCTATAAGCCAAGGAACTACCAGAAGCTGAAGAAGTTTAAACAGGTCCTTCTGCAGTGCCTTCAGAAAGAGCATGACCCTGCTAGCATCTTGCTTTCAGGCTTCTGACCTTCAGAACTGTGAGACAATAAATCTCTGTTGTCCCCAGTGACCCAGTTTGTGGTTTTTTACGGCAGCCCTAGCAAATGAATACACCATCTAATTGTACCAAATAAGTGATTGATTTTACTCTTTAAAAACAAACATAAAACGTATGATGGTTTAAGATGTACATTGTGAAGGAGTGCCCCATGAAATGAATTTTAAGTGATTATTTTGTAATCACAGCACAATATAAATGTTAGATATAAGAACAATGGCTAATGGAATGAGTGCACTCTATATTATTCTCATTTTAAGTAACACTCATTTTGTTTCATGGAGTTTTATTTTATTTAAGGATAGAATTGCTCAAAACATTCCTCCAAAACCTCTTAAACCAGTGAATCTGCTGATGGGTCTGTATATTCTAAGCAATACAATTTTAGAAAAATCTCAGTGGTATTTTTTTTACACTCATGATTATTCTTTTCAGACAAGGGTTATTGAATTAAGTGAGCTATGAAATAGTTAGCAATAATTGTATGCATTTATAACAATGAACATTAAACCCCCCACTTGTCTGGAAGTTTAAGAAGCAGTATGTTGTGGATAATCAAATATTTTGGATAACTTAATATCTAAAGTATTACAATACATTTAATTATAATCTCTATAAAATATGCTTACTTATATTAATTTCGGGAACTTATAGTACCTTAAAGTCACCATTGAAAAAAGTAATTATTCTTGAATAATTTTAGAAATATGTGGGGTCATCTTTGCTCAAACACTGTGGTTATCTAAATTCTATGTAAACTATAGTTGTATCTTAGTTTTACTCCCCCAATTAAGGGAAATGGAATTCCAAATAAGCACTAATTGAAATGAACATGTATAATTTAGTGAAAACAAGGGAGATAATAGATTATTAATAGAATGGCTTCTGGGGGCTGAAAGTACAAATTTAAAAATTAGAAAATAAGAAAAAGGAATAATCACCTTTTCTGCAAAACTTTTATTGAACTTAACAGTTATAGGTTTTCAATATGTTTTTCTGTTGATGTGGCTGTTAATTTAGCTGTAAATTTTAATCTTATTTTTAAATTTAGTTATAAATCCAATAAACTGCTGTATGGTATTTTGACTAATCTTTGAGCACACGGAAGTAAGAAAATAGAAAGTACCCCCTTTAGGGGAACTTCAGCAAAGTATTCAGACACATTAATAATGAAAGTTGGCTAGGCCAGCTTTGGTGCTGAAAGTGTGGCTACGAACAAGACAGAGAGGGGCGNTTAAAAAAAAAAAAAAAAAAGACAGGGTTCCTGCTCTCCTAGCGAGACTATACTGATACAAAACTTAAGTGCTACTTAAAAGTCTTCGTGTCAGTAAAAGCAATCCTTAAAAAAAAACAAACCTCTATGTATTTTAATATTTAGAGCTATAATATTGTAAAAATATTAATCCTATAGTTGATTAAATTTAGGAAGCCAGTTTCTTCTTTCCCTGGATGCTGAAATAAACCAGAAAGAGTCATTTTTTGAATTCTCCATGTTAAAATGCCCTTTCCAAATTTCCCTTTTTCAAGAACTTAACGAATACCAACCATAATTGTGTGAAATTTGTCCAACTTATAGAAAGACCCCTGAAGAATACCAACATATTAGGAGGGACAAAGCAAAGGAGATTGAAAAAGGGAACAGAATGGAAGGCGAAGGAAATGAAGATGAACCACTTGTGATATCACTGATGCCACAGGTAGGAAGCTTTTCAAAAAGAACAGAGGGACCATTCTGCAATCCCAGTGAAATACTGACTCAAGCTAGGGCCCAATAATGAATGCTAATACCATAGGTGAAAGATTACTTGCACATGCACCAAAATATTACCCCACTAGTTGATTACTAATTGCAATCGCTTCTCGGCCTTTTGGCTAAGATCAAGTGATTACTAATTGCAATTAGGATATTGTATATATTTAATATATATTTTTAATATATTTATATTATAAAAATATTATATATTGTATCTATATTTTATAGTATATATCAGATATATTATAAATATAAGCTAAATGTAAATATATTATATACAATATATTTTATTTTATATTTATATAAATATAATTAAATATATTATAAATAAAATATATTTTTATTTTATTTCAAAATATATATAAAGTATATATCTTTTGGAAAGAAAAATCTGGTCGATATTACCATCATACTTAACATCACTAATAGTGGGGCCATCTGACATTACAAACCTTCTGGGATACAGTATGAATTATTCTATACCACCTATGAAAAAATCTTCTCCAAAAGATGTTTAAACTGTATCTGTTTACATCTAGAGCCTAGGTTACAGCAAATATAGGGAACTGAAGAATAATGTATGAAACAAAATGAAACTATCAGCTAAATCTAGAATGTGAGCTATTCTAGAGACAACTGACTTACACTCTTCAAAAAGTTAATGTCATTATGTGGAGAAAAAAATGGAATGACTATTCAAGATTTAAGAGTTGTAAGAACATAATTAAATCCAGTGCATGATACCTGAGTATGAGCTCATACAGTGAGTCAAATGGCTAAAAAACATTTTAGAGTCAATAAGGAAATACCAGTATGTACTGGGTAGCAGATAATATTACCAAATTAATGTCAACTTTCTTACTTGTGATAATGGCACTTGGTATTTGTAGGAAAATGTCATTATTTTTAGAAGGTTACAAGCTGGAGTATTTGAAGACATGCATGTCCTGATATCCACAACTTAACCTACACAATTGTTAAGCAAAATACACACCTCCATTAACACAGCAAATGCAGAGTATTGAGGGTTGTTGAAGAATCTAGGTGGTGGGTATAAGTGTAAGCAACGTATACTTTAAACCTTTCACTGTATTTTAAAATGCTTCTGAAAAGTGACGCTTGGGTGACTCAGTTGGTAAAGTGTCCAACTCTTGATTTCGGCTCAAGTCATGATCCCAGGGGCATGGGATCAAGCCCCAAGATGGGCTCCATGCTAAGGATTCTCTCTCTCTCTTTCTCTTTCTCTCTCCCTTCCTCCCTCTCTCCCCCTCTATCCCTCTTCCCTGCTCTTCTCTCTCTTTCTCTCTCTCTCTTAAAAAAAAATGTAGGGGTGCCTGGGTGGCTCAGTGGTTTTAGCATCTGACTCTTGATCTCAGCTCAGGTCATGATCTCATGGTTTGTTGGTTTGGGCTTTGAATCAGGCTGTTCGCTGCCAGCATGGGCCTGCTTGGGATTCTCTCTCCCTCTCCTTCCCTCTCTCTCTCTTTGTCTTCTCCTCCTCTACACTCTCTCTTTCAAAATAAATAAATAAACTTAAAAAAATAAAATAAAAGTAATAGAAATATGTGCTAAAAAAGTTTCTGAAGTACAATGTGTGTGCGGAGGGGAAGTGTCAAATACTGCTGAAAGATCCACCAAGATGTGGACAGATTTAGCAGGAAGGAGGCTGTTTCTTTTGTGAGAGCAGTGTTGGCCATTTTAGAGCAGATCAGGAAGTAAATCAGAGGTGAGGAAAAGGAAATTGTGTAGACAACACATGGGTGAAGTTCAGCAGTTTTAAACCTGAAAGAAATGTCAGTTATGAATTAGAAAGAAATAAGACTGGAAGTTTAGAGAAACAAATTTGAAGAAGAGATTTTGCTTTTCTATTTGAAGAATTTTGTTTTGTTTGTTTTTAAGAATCTTGTTTTAAGGAGGAAATAGGTGACTGTTTTGACAGTGACAAGGAAGGTTCAGTAGAGAGGGGGAAATCGAAGAGGAAGAAACATAAAGGAGGGCTGTTTCAAGGGCCTTGGAGCTAGTTGGATGTGAATAAGAAACTGAAACAGAAAATACAGATTTTCTCTGAAACCCGTGAAATGTTAACTTCAGGGTCTCACTTCCATGATTCTTCCCAAGATGCTCGAACTAAGTTCTTTCCTTTTTCTTCCTCTCTTTGTCTTTTTTCTTTCTGTTTGTCTTTTACTCTCTCTCTGTCTTTCTCTTTTTCTTTCTGAAGAGAACTCCATACATTATATATACTTCATACTCTACAAAAGAAGGATCAACATCTCTGGAAAGATAGTAAATATGAACAAAAAAGAGCAAACCTCTTGTGTATATATGAAATAGAGCTTGGCGAGCTTTAGCAAGCCTAAGAATCACTGAGGAAGCTTGTTAAAACACAGACTTCTGAGTAGTATTATACTATCTGTTTATCAATGATGAAACTAGGACTTACAAAGATTACATGACTTCCTAAGATCACACAACTGTTTATGGCCAAGCTGGTACTATATCTCGTACCATTATTTCAGTGACCTTTTCTTTGTTACCACACATGCTCTATTTATACTCTATCCTCTATTGTTTATATAACTCGAAAACTTCTACCTACTTTTATTAGTGCTAAGAAAAAATTAGTCTTACTAACTTCTTAGAGTAAAATGCAACTTTTGAGAAACTGAAACTCAACTATCCAACCATATTTTCCTTTGCTAAGGATAAGGATCTTTTTCCCTCCACCTTGTTTTTTTGTTTTTTTGTTTTTTTTTTAAATAAAAACACTGTAGAATTTTAGATAAGGTAAACCTTATATTGAATGCATTATTTTCCATTCAGCACAAGAAATCATCATGAACATACAGGCTTAAACAAATATCAATTTATGATGTCACAATTTCCATGGGTCAAGACTCTAGGCACTGGTTAGCAGAATTCTGTCTCAGGGTCTTACCAGGCTATAAGCAAGGCATGAGCTAGGGCTTCCATCTCCTCGGGGCTTGGGTTCTTCCAAGTTCACCGTTTGTCAGGATTTCATTCTCAGTGCTTATGGGAATGAGAAGTGTTCTCAGCTCCAGGACGCTCCCCCTTATTCTCTAGCAAGTGTCCCTCTACAGTGTAGCAGCTTTCTTCTCTGAGGCTAGAAGAGAATCCTGGGGTGCCTTGATGGCTCAGTCATTAAACATCTGAATCTTCATTTCGGCTCTGGTCATGATCTCACAATTGTGCATTGGAGCTTCAGATTTGGCTCTGTGCTGATGGTGTGAAGCCTGCTTAGGATCCTCTCTCCCTCTTTCTGCCCCTCTCCTGTTCATGCACAAGTACCCATGTTCTCTCTCGCTCTCGCACTCGCTCTCTCTCTCTCAAAACAAATAAACTTAAAAAAGAAGAATTCCTTTCAGTTGGCTAAGGCAGCTCAGTTGGCTACAGCAGTTATGTAATATAACATATCATGGGAGTGAGTCCCCTCTTTGCCAAATGATATGATCTAATCTAGGGAGTGCTATTCCACCATATTTAGAGTCCCACCTGCATTATATTATATAGGGGTTGTACTCAATGGGTGAGAATGCGGGGTGCTGGCTTAGAATTCTGCCTACATTGAATTCTATAGATATCTGAAAAGTTACCTCTAGGCATTTCATACTTGATGAGACTTCAAAAAATCTTTGAGATTCAAACCAGCAAAGATTTTTCTCTAGATGCTTGTTTTAAATCTGTATTAACAATCAAGCAAAAACATGGGACAAGCATTCCATTCTTCATAAAACAATGAGTTGTTATCTGTCTTTGATGTGACTGTAATTGCCTCTTTTGCTAATGTTGCTCCTTATTTTTTAGAGAATCCATAATAGCTTTCCTTTTGGAGATTATTACCCTTTGAATATGTATATTTCTGTAAATATTCAGCAAGGTCTTGTAAAAGGAAACTAGGATCCTATCTGACAGTTGAACAGGACATGAGTTTATAATTTGGTATTGTGTTATTTAAAAAAAAAGCTGTGAATATAATAATAAAGATTAAAACACTACAGGGAGTATGTGTCTGGCAGTTGTAGGTGTTAATTATGTTGTCAGATAGAAGAGGGAAAATTCAACCTTCTGAACTTGGGTCTTGGCAGGTAGGCCAAGTATCTGATTTTTTTCTCTATTGTTATTAAAATGTATTTGTGTGTAGACATAAATATCTTTGCTCACGTAGATTTATTATTGGTAGTATCTTAAAGACAGAAATGCAGATAAAATCAGACTCAGTCTTTTGGATCCCAGAACTGCATGGGTTAAGCAGATTTCACTAGAGGGTTTTTAAAAGCTGAGTAGTGTGATCTGGATGCTTAAAGAGTATCTGGGGCTTTGATCACGATAGGTAAGCTCTCTAAAGTCAGAGGATCTCTATTAATACAGGACACTTAAAAAGCTGTGGTTTTGTCTTTTGCACTTAAAGATATTAGTCTGTTTCAGTACTCACCAATGAGTATGTCCATCAGTTAAGCTACAGTGCAGTGAGAATTTTAAAACGACAGTAACAACTAAAGAAATCACTATTATTAATGTTTTTTAAGATCTGTGAGACACTGTTTTTATATGTAAATATTTTTGTGACTGTGATTAAAAAAAAGATTCTGAGTTCCTACATTGTCTGATTTTTAGAAACAGAAGTTGTTCTTTGTTTTTTTGTTTTTTCATTTGGGTGATATAGTAGTTATTGTTTTCAAAATAGGGAAATTTAATACCAAACATTCATGAGTAATTGGCTTGCTAACATTATAGTCTGATTTGGAAACATTTCAGGAGAAGCAGGAGCAACATTCTATTTCTTATTTTAAATGGGTTATATCAAGTGTTAGCATTCAGGTAACCTTCAGTTTGCCTGCTGAAGCCAAAGTGACCTGTTAAAAAGTCTGTTTGATGCTTCTTCACCAGTGTTTCCTTTGGTGACTTTTTAATGCTTTGTAGTAGGATGAAGATCCAGTTTTCAACACTGCCCACAAAGCCTTATGGCATTGCCTTGCATCTACCTCAGCTTAAAGATTATCACACACCACTGTCACTTTTATTGAGGGCTTCAGTTACACTGGCATTGACCTTTTTCTAGTTCCTTGAGAGAGAGAGAATCATACTGTCACATGACTGCACATGCTAATTCTTCCTTCCAGAACATATTTATACTTCTCCGTCCACCTCCCCATGGGCACCCTTTTTGTTAGATATTACCTTTGTCGTTTCCTGAGGAAAATGTTCACCTCTGACTATTCTTTCCCTATTCAGCTTGTTAAATTTGTTTGTTACCTGAGTTTATGGAATCATGGAAGTCTGTTCTTTTCTGGTCCTTCCTTCCATTTTTAAGTATACATCTATCAGTGTAATTATTTAATTAATATCTGTCATTGCCCCTTATCCCACTAGAGTAAACTGTAAGAACTTATATACTTATTAAATGATCTCCAGGGTAGGGGTACCTGGTGGCTCAATCAGTTAAGCGTCCAACTCTTGATTTTGGGTCAGGTCGTGATCTCATGTTTCATGAGTTCCAACCTCACATCAGGCTCTGTTCTGATGGTATAGACCCTGCTTGGAGTTCTCTGTCTCCCTCTCTCTCCACCTCTCCCCTGTTCACTCTCTATCTCTCTCAAAATAAATGAATAAACATTAAAAATTAAAAAAAAAAACAATCTCCAGGTCTAGCACAGGGCTAAGTATATAAAAGATACTGAATAAATAATAAATGAATGAATTAATAAATGGATGGAGAAGTGAGAGAACACATAGATTTGATTAATCATGACCTGATTATCTCAATTAAAAGCTCTACCTGCAAATAAGCAAAGCATTGAGCAAAGTCAGCAACCACTGTATCTGTTAACAGTGAGACTGCCTCATAGACTTATGCCTGCTAACCAGCTGGCTTTATCACTATTATTTTGATGTGCCTTGTCAGGGATTTTAATAAACTCAAAATAACAAAGACAGATGGTGACCTGAACACATTATGGAATGTCAACACAGTTCTTATCCTTTCCACAGGTGGACCAAACACAAGGACAAGAATATAGCTTGGAGTGAATTGTACAGGCCGTGAAACAAAATAGATTTGGATGAGCTTAATAGTTTTTGTTTTTGTTTTTGTTTTTGTTTTTGCCAGAGGTTAGCTCTGAGAGGGCATTTAAAGCAATATAAGAGCAGTGGACCATTCCACAGGCAGGCAGATAATATATAGGAAAAAAGCAGAGTGGCAGAAGAAACCAGATGACAAAGAAGTAATGTTGGGCAGGAGTAAGTGATGATACTAATTGTTTATCAAGATTTGATGTAGCCGGAGAAGAGTTTTTAACCTATCTCCTGTTGTCCTTTCTGCTTGAGGTAATGTTACTGCCACCTTAAAACTGCTCCATGTAGATCATGGTCTGACATTTAAATGTCTCTTTCTCTGAAAGCATAAGAAAATGAAATGAAATACTTAAAAATATTCATGAATGGTGACAGGGTGACCTGCTCTGGTATTTGAGTAGTCCTAGGAGGTGATGTCCTTCCAATCCACTTGTATTTTTACCAGCAATTTCCAAAGAGATGTTCCTCACAGGCAGTCAAAACAAGATCAAATGTAATCAGATTTGTAATAAAGTAACATTTTTCAGCAGTTGAGAAAAGTAAGCTTGACATGTAAATGTTGTCCCACAAAGTTGATATTTTAGTTTTTCCTTGCTCTTTTATCCAATGGTGAAATCAAGACTTTTTGGATCACAGTGATTCAATGACTGTTTCATTGAAGACTTTTGAAATTGTCTCTTAAAAGGTACAAATAGAAATTTTATACAATTAGAGTAACTAACTGGCTTTAACCTGGTAAATGATAACCAGAGAAGTGTTATCTACAACCTCTAACAGTTGTGAATGGACCCCTGTAAGTGTATTGCTTGGATAAGTAAAAGAAATAAAATATTAAAAATTCCAGAAACAGTAATACATAGTTAGAAATTAGAATGCAAAATAGAAAGTATACTTAAATGTGATTATCAAAGTCATTTGCAAAAAGATAGCATATAAATAATTATTTTATATTTCTTCCTTTAATTGAGCTTCTGTTCCTTAAATATTCCATTTTAGCATGGAAAATGCCAGGACTTTAGTCTTATATACCAAGTCACCAGTGAAAGGCACCCTTGGCAGTGATGAGGTGTTATCTATTGGTATGATGCTTTGCGTAAACTCATCTGAATCTATCTCTGTTTCTCTTCCTCAGCCCATCCTCCACTGATGTCAAATGCCAAATGCCAATCTGATCCTGTAGCTTTTTTTGCTTGAAACCCTGACATTACTGCTTCTGTGCTGAGGACAAGCCCATCTGAGCCCTCATCCTGGCCTTACCTCTGTTCTCCTCAATCTCCTCCTGATCTTCCAGCCACACCACTTTCTCTGACTTCCTCAGAAGAGCTCAGCACTCGATAGCTCTCTCTCTCTCTCTCTCTCTCCCCCCNNAGGTGCATTTTCCATTCTCTTTGCCTAGTTAACTCTTAGGCTTACATCTCATTTCTGGACTTGTTGCTGTCCCTCTAGATCCTGCTCACCCTGCTGTGTGATTTTTAAGACTCCAGGAAGTTTTTCTTCAAAGCATGTATCACAATTTTTGTTATCCATTTGTAAAACTATTTTATTATTGTCCATACCCCACTAGATAAACTAGATAAACCCTGCTTCATGAAGGCAGGACACTGTTGCTCACCAATGCTGAGGTGCTGAGTAGATGACTAAAGAAGTTCCTTGAAAGTGTGAAACAATAAATAGCTTGTGAAAAGATGCTTACATTTAGGAGAACTAATATTTTTTGATCTTATTAAAATTATTGAAAGTATTCTCAAATAAAAAAATATGGGCTGTTGCTATTGCTGGTGATATGCAATGGCACATATGAAGCAACATGGAATTTTCCTTCGATAACTTTTGGAGTCGAGTATTCTTCTGAAATTGAACCATTGTTAGGTATTCAGAGAAAAAAAATACCTCTTAGAAAAGAATTGTAACCCCCTTGATATGAAAAACATATATACATTATACTTAAGCACATAAGTTGATAAGTACATAAGGAAGACTTAATCTTATATGAAAGCATTATACTTCTGTCTGTTGTTATTATATTTATTAAAATCTTATATTCACATAAAAATCCAAAGAGTATAACAAATGTGTTTATTTTCTCACACATATAGGATAAGCATAGTTTGGCAAGGCTAGGCTTAACAAAGCATCTCAAAATTGTAAGGATTTTGCTTTTAAAAAAATACACGTATGAGATCACCTGGGAACTCCAATAAAGGAAGACTGGTGGTGGTGGAAGTAAGCTGCACCTCTGTATATTCAAGAATTACTCTAATTGGGAAAAGCATTTTGCGTTGTCATCAGTATGCTAATAAGAGCTATAATTTATTTGACGCTTATTATGTAGCAAGCACTGTACAAATTACTTTACATATATTAATTTATTTAATCCAGTATGTGAATAATTGAAGAAGAAAAATATCTACCCAACCAACAAGAAACCTCACCAAAAGGCTGGTTTTTTGTTGTTGTTTTTTTTTTGGAAGCCCATGTGATATAGAACTGTCATATTTTTGCTTAAAAGTTATTGCAAATTTGATTCCTCTTATTCTTCCTTAAATGAGCACTGAATGAAGTGGATTTGAGTTTAGGTGGGGTTGTTCAGTGTGAATCAGGAAAAATCTGGGCATAATTTGTTTTGGAAAGGCTGTAATGCCCCAAAACTAGTGTCAAGGTACACTTCTCATTGTTACAAGCAAAACCATCCTCCCAGCTAAAATTGTCAGGAAAGTATATCTGGATGAGAGAATGCACCAGTATAGAAGAATCTACTTTTATTAGCTCTGCTTTGGGAGAGATTGTACAACCAGTAACTATGGATTACTCAGGAATTAGCAGCCAACAGTTTTTGGTACAAATTATTGATCACTTATTTGTTGTTCTATCAGTATCCTCTTATATCATCACGATTGTTTATATTATTTTTGATTGAAGAATATAAATTTATATATGTATACGCAACATGAGAATATGTATATACACATGCTGTGTTGTATTTTATTTGGAAAGAAGCTCTTTCTTGCCCATCATAATGACACTAACCTTTATAAAACATTTACTAAGAGCCAAGCACTGGGCTAAGCACTCTCTATTCATTTTCTTATGTAATCCCCATAACAATGCTATGGGCCATTATTATTCACAGCATTATTACTCTGTTGTTATCCCTGTTTTACCAATAAAGGCAATCAGAGTTAAATTAAGTTCTGTATACAAAGTCACTTTTCTAGTAGTCAGTGAAGCCCAGACTGGGAAACCAGGTCTTATTGAAACCAAAACCAGTGCTGCTCTTCACTACCAAGGTAAATAGCCTTAGCCCCATGTAGGCTTTTCAAGTCATTTCAGGTCATACCACCACCTGCACTCTCACAGTGTACCTTTTGAGATTATACGTCCTACCATGGAACCACTAACACTAGATACTCCACATACCTGCCCTTCTTTCTGTTTCTCAAATACACTGGGCTTTGCCTTTACATTTTACTGTACCTTGGCCTGAACTCCTCCATCCTCTGATCCTCACTGGTTGGCTTCCAGCTCAAAGCTCATCTTCCTGAACTACTGATTTAAATAAATTCTTGCCTGTCCCAACTCTGATCACCTTTCATCACATTACCTGTTTTCTTTTCAGTACTTATCATTTCTTCAAATTATCCTAGGTATTTATTTGTTCCTGAGTTTATAGTTTATCTCTCCTATAAGAATATAAGCTCTAACAAATTCTTATCTTTTTATTTACCCTTGTATATTTGTTCTATGAATGACTATATGATAGTAGATATGTCTGGATTTAGCTAAAGCATGTGCTTACAAAGATGAAAATAGGAGTTATTATATCAAAAAGCTTATAACAGAAAAGTTGGAGAAAAAAGATTTTGAAATCTGAAATCAGTATTTTGTGTCACCGGATACTTTAAGGTTGAAATTAACTCTAGACTCAATTTATCTTGCAATCAGGGATAGAAATGAAAACTTCAGTAAGCTCTAATGCCTCCTAATGAATTCAGAATATGGATGATGGGTGGTCAGTATTAGGTATGGACTGTACTTGTACCGCCCAAACCTCTGCTCTGCATAACTACCTGGTGAACTTTATAACCTAAGAAGTTTCGGGTCTTTTAGATATCCGGATTTAGTATGTCAAGGGTGAGGCTTGGAAATCTGTGTATTTTGAAATCACCTCCCCACTCCACTGAGGTTACTTTAAGAACCACTGGAGGAGTTACCTTGCTCAGAAACAAACACATCCAACTGTTTTGTGCTCACAATGAATTTTAGGAAAATAGCATATGTTTATATAAGTTGAATCTAAAAAGTGTGAATACTTTTCTTTAAACCAAACTAAATCTTAAATTGAAGTTTGTACTTTTTTTTGTTTTGTTTTGTTTTGTTTTGTTTTTAATTTCTAGGAGAGAGAGAGAGAGAGACAACGTGAGCAGGGGAGGGTCAGAGAGAGAGGGAGTCACAGATTGAAATAGGCTCCAGGCTCTGAGCTAGCAGTCAGCACAGAGCCCAATGCGGGGCCCGAACCCACGAACTGCGAGATCATGACCTAAGTGAAAGTCG
Source organism: Crocuta crocuta (assembly GCF_008692635.1). Lineage (NCBI taxonomy): Eukaryota > Metazoa > Chordata > Mammalia > Carnivora > Hyaenidae > Crocuta > Crocuta crocuta. Next base: position 38,540 of record NW_027529522.1, on the reverse strand, counting down.
GACGCTTAACCGACTAAGCCACCCAGACGCCCCTGAAGTTTGTACTTTTAAAAATCATTTATTCAGAAATTGATTTAGTTCTCATTTATAAATCTTTCCTACCAAAAAGCACAAGGTACTTTACAAACATTAACCACATGAGAAACATGAATCTTTGCAAAAACACTGTCAGCTAGATAAAATGTTTTTAGAAATGAAAAAGTATAATTCTCTCTTTCAAATTGAATTTCAAATAATATTTCTTGCTCTGGTGACAAATGAATTGGTTTGTTGCTTTCTTGTTTCTGGGTATTTTATATGCAATTAAATATCCTTATATATGCAGGCAGGTGAATGCTGCCTTTTCCATATATGTCCTTTCTTCTTTACCTTTAAATGAGAAACTACACATTATATCCATTCCTTAAGTAGGAGGAGGAGAGTTGAAGTTCTGCTTTACTATGTTTCCTCAAGAGATCTTCTTTAACATTTTTTAAATCTTTATATATTTTTGAGAGAAAGAGTGTGAGTGAGTGAGAGCGAATGTGGGAGCAGCAGAGAGAGAGGGAGACAGAATCTGAAGCAGGCTCCAGGCTCTGCACTGTCAGCACAGAGCTGTACGCAGGGCTTGAACTCATGACCCATGAGATCATAACCTGAGTTAAAGTTAGATGCTTAACTGACTGAGCCACCCAGGTGCCCTGAGGAATCTTAATTTATCCCTTTTTGATTTTCTTTGACTATCCAGACAGGGCTTCCTTGAATTTTGCTACTAGGCCAGGTTTTACCCATGTTCTGTCACAACCTACTGTAGCGCTATAACTTTTCTGAACTTAAAATAATTCAAGTCTTGGTGAAGGATCTAAAAAAGTGAGATTACTGTTTTCTACCTCTAGGGTCTCTTCCACTTCTAATAGTTTTTCTGTAAAAAGCAATAAGGAAGCCACACTTAGACCTGTCTTTCCAGAAGCACCTTGTTCCCATCTTATTTTTGTTGATATTTTTCCTTCTATCGAATTTACCTACCCTGTGTTACACTCTCCTTAAGTCCAGAATTCAGTTTAGGCTTCCTTTTAGAATGATTTAAGAAAATAACTTTACTTGAAGGTTAGTAGTTAAAATTTGTTCAACTTCCAGGAAGGTGTTTCTATTGTATATCCATAGTTGCTCTATACTTGATATGAAGAACTTAATTTTAATGATATAAATCAGGCTTTCAGTTCTTCCACTGAGCTCTCAGAATCTCAGAATATTTAACATGAATTGGATAAAATGAAGAATTGGCATTATTCACAGTAAAATATAGCAGAAAGTAAATCACTAATCAAGTTATATTGCAAATGCCCAATTTAGCTAGATGGAACTCCATGGTTAAATACACCATATGTTGGATTTTTCTCCTTTTTGATACAGTTAGGCACTGAGTTTTTGTGAACCGCATTTTTAACCCACAACAACAAAGAAATATATGAGCTGCAAAGGAATGAGAAAAATGTTTCATGGTATCCCCAAAATGAAAAATATCAAGAAATAGTAGTGTTTCTTGAATGATCAGTTCCTGAGGTGGTCATCTTGGTCTGCAGCAAAACAATTATAATTTGTTCTTTCAATGAGAAACAGCACTGAGGAGGATAACATGTTTGTTTTTTGTTTTTGTTTTCTTAAGTCAGCCTGATCATTTCAGAGGGGGAAAAGGCAGTGAACGCATTTTAAGTGAATAAAAGTCAGTAGATGTAAAACCTATTTTTAATCGGAATTTTTCAATGCCCATAACGGTGCGCTTATTTTAAAATGTTTTATTCAGTTAGCTTTTTAAAAAGAATCCCTGGACATTAGAGCTTCATCTTCTTCCATGTTTGCCTAAGGCTGATTCTGCTCTTGTTCTTCCAAATAACAACTGAAGCCAATTTTGCATATCTTGATTTAAAGCTTATGCAAAGAGCCTTTTTCTTAAGTAGGAAGCAAGCATAGAAGAATAGTAGTTTGGATTGTAGAATGTCAACAAAGTTTTAGTGTAGCTTTAGGTTTCTTTAAAAGGAAAAATGCACTCCTATCACTTTTCTTCAGTGACTACTGAGAAAATTAAAGATATCAGAAATGAGTTGACAGTAACTGTTTATTAGTCCTCAAAACTCTATCCGTCTCCCATGTCTCCCATGCCCGAAACCCACATTGCTGAGTCAGAGAGAAATGCCCTCCACCACGCAGCAGGGCTCTGAGTGAACATTGTTTGCAATGAATGACATTCTATTAGTGCCCTATGACCAGATTCCTTAATCAGGAATTGAATTTTCCTACTTCACTCCTTCACTTTTCGTCAGCCTGCCTAGAGAAAACAAATGTGTCAGACATAATGTACTTATGATTCCCTAAAAATAAATGCAGAAATTAAAATCCCTGAAATTTCAGTTCTGGAGTGGCAGAGACTCAGAAGCCAGATGCTGTGTAGGCTCTTTGAAATAGACAAAGTATACGCCAGCATTAGCCCTCTGAGTACTGAGAGTGCAACCAGTATGTGTTTTATTGGCATTTTTTTTTTCAACCTGGATTTTCACAGCAGGACTAGATTAGATCTTCCTGTGTGTTCTCTCTAATTTATCTGCTCTTTTTGCAGATGTTTGCCTAAAGTACATTTTGTTTAGTTGTAGGTGGTTTCTTTTTTAACAACGCAAAGATGATAAGATTTCCCTGTTGAGACTGGTGAGAGCAGACTATTAATCAACAGACTATTATTTTAGGAATTCTTGTACTCTATAGAACATCATGCATTACCTAGTATTCCCTGGAAACCTAGAGCAATGAATGAACCATGGAATATGTGGGAGACTTAAAAAAATTAAGAAGTCTGAAAAAGAGGTGAAACAGAAGATAGGAACATGTACTTTTTATGTATATTTATAACAGAAAAATAAAGTATGACGAAAATATGCTTCCTTGGATCAAGCTACATTAAGAATTAGCATTATCTGGGGAATCTGGGTGCCTCAGTTAGGTAAGCATCTGAATTCTGCTCAGGTCATGATCTCCCACTTTGTGAGTTCAGGCCATGTCGGGCTTTGTACTGACTTCTTAGAGCCTGGAACCTGCTTCGGATACTGTGTCTTCCTCTCTCTCTGCCCCTCCCCTGCTCGTGCTTGGTCTCTCTCTCTCAAAAATAAATAAACATTAAAAAAAATAGCTTTATCTGTTTTCTGGGAAGTAGTGGATCCTTTCTTGTACCCACTCTATGTCAAAAAATAACTTTCTGATCCTAAAACCCAGGTTAGCTCCTCCATTTCTGCAAAGAACCATGTTTCTAGAATAACATTTCCAAACCAACCAGTGAAGTAAGAAATTTAATTTCCATAGAAACCAAAAATGAAACAATATCTTAAATGTGAATTACAGTCACAATTAGAGCAACAGCTCCTTCTGTGAAGGAGATGAGTTATCACACTGAGCATTCACGGGAACAAATAGGAAGTATAAATGCAAGGAGTCAGAATAGGGCATGTTAAAATGAAATATTCTATAGAAATTTCAAAAGGCAAAATGTGAATGTGTTGCCTTTCATATATGTAACACTAACTGTTTGACCTTTGGGAGATTTGCTTGGATTTCTAATCATTGTATCTTTATTTATAAAATTGAAATAATTCTATGTACTACCGGCTTCATGGGTGATTAGCATTCACACTGAGCACTTAACTGTGTATCAGGCACAAATTATATGAATTTACTGGATTCTCACTATTATGGTTCTTTTTGTAGATAACAGCAGCTTTATGGTGCTTTTCATGTGCCTGGCACTGTTTAAGCATCTTTGCATACATTTATCAACACATTTTCCTTCAAACAGCCATGAGGTAGAAACAACCATTGCCCTACTTTGCAATTGAGAAAACTGAAAGCAAAAGCAAATGAGATAAGCATATTTGCTTTATATCATCCCCATGAATTAATTAACTACTTTCTGTATATGTAAGTAAATAATTCTTTTCTTCCTACCCTAATTTGTAAGTTAGATTTTAACTAAAATTATTTTTATTATATGACCTAATAATTTCTATAAGATATATAGTTTATTTTACCTTTTAATGTTTTACTCTATGTGTGATATTAGTATTGAAATTTGAGGGCACACTTAAGTATCAGATAATGATAATATAGTTATGTTTTAACTATGGTTAAATAGCTTTTACAGATTACCAGAATTAATTCTAATCTGTGTTTAAAAGTAGATGCTCACATTTGTTCTATATCTAACAAAATACTTGTTAGTGGTTCACTGGTTTCTGTTTTTGGCCATTAGTCCTCCAGTATTGTAGGATTTGAAATTCAGTATTAATCATCTACACTACCATTGTGGTATTGTGGTCAGAGTTCTTACCCCGTATTCACTATTACTGGAATTATATTACCAAAGTAAATGGAAAGTGGTCATCTAAAGTTGGGCACAACAGTGCACATTTCAGAATTATGGGAATGTGTGTACAATTTTTTTTCTTTTTTTTTTCCTCTTTCTTTATCTTCCTTTCTTCTTTTCTTTCTTTTTTTTTTTTTTATGAGACAGAGAGAGAGAGGGGGGGGGGGTGGCAGAGGAGGGGGAAGATAGAAGGACAGAGGGAATCCCAAGCAGCCAAGCGGGCCCCGTGTTGTCAGCATGGAGCCTGATACAGAGCTCCATCCCATGAACTGTGAGATCATGATTTGAGGCAAAATCAAGAGTTGGACTCTTAACTGACTGAGCCCTCCTGGTACCCCTAAGCAATACAGTTCATATGGACATGTTTTTATTTTAGTAGATGTTGTGATAAACATGTGTTTATGTACTTTCATAAGTTCACATCACTTAACATTGGAAAGCAGAATTGTCAAGTTATCCCTAGCTATATTCCTAGATCCTGATATGAAACATATGTAACTATTCATTTTGAGGGCTGTTTTGTCATCTGTCTACTTTATGCATCTAACTATGCACAAGTCAAAACCAAAATTATTAGCAGCACTATGTAAAACTTTGTTGTTGCATTTATGTAGAGAGTGACAACTATATGTACTGATTACACTCAATTTACTATGAATGTTTTCTAGATTATAATAAAGGAAATTTGAAGTTTGTTTCAGCAATCTTGATTCCACTCTGTTCAATTATCAGAACAAAACTGCAAAAGGCTTTTTATAAAAGGAATAAGACACGACATTGCCTGAGTTGTTGTATGAAGCATGGGATAGGGAAATGCGGGTGATAGTAGTGTCATAAAGATGACATGTGTCAGTTGTCAAAGTGCAAGAAAGGTGGTCTGTGAGCTCTGACTGACATGCTGCCTGTTTATCATGAGGAAAACTTGCCAGCTTCTTCTGTGCTGGTGGATCAGGGACCATGACTAAGGATAGTCAAGACACTAGAAAGGTGTTAACAATTTAAATTTCTTTAATGTTTTTTATTTATTTCTGAGAAAGAGAGAGAGAGACAGCATGAGCAGGGGAGGGTTGGAGAGAGAGGAAGATACAGAATCCAAAGCAGGCTCCAAGCTATGAGCTAGCTGTCAGCACAGAGCCCAACATGGGGCTTGAACCCACAAACCGTGAGATCATGACTGGAGCCAAAGTTGGACGCTCAACTGACTGAGCCACCCAGGCGCCCCAGATGGGAACAATTTAAAGGCAGGCTGATGGATAAAGAAGTAAAACTGTGGAGCTAAAGATGGTAGATTAATGGTAGATAGTCAGGGCAAGGAAAACAAAAGGTTCTTCAGGTCTTTGGACCTGCTCTAATTTCTGTTCTGGTAAATACTTTACATATTTTAAGACTAAACTCATATGTTGACATCATAATATATTATTATATTATTATTACTCACACACATGCACAAATGTATACTCAAACAGATGCACATTCACACGTGTACACTCAATACAAATACTTTCCCTGTTTCAGGTCTTCAACATACCTATCTTTGGGTGTTCATCCTACATTGGTATCCAGTGATACCAATCTGATATATGGCCTTAAAGGATATATGTTTAGTTCAGAAACTTTCTTTCTATTAAAACATGGAGAGAAAGTCTGTCTCTCAGTTATTTTTAACAGAAATTCATGCTTAATGAGAACCAAACCCACATGTCAGTAGAGAAAAGTAAGCTTTTTGATAACACACACTTTAATTATGGGAGATTGCTACAGACACTAATGTATAAACATGAGCCAATCGAGCAATCCAAATAACAGAACAAATAAATTAGTTGGAGAATAAAAAACATGTGAATTTTATCACATGAACATTTATTTCTCATTAAATTTCAGTAGTGTCTACATTGATTGTAATTAAAACCAGGATGTATTAAGACCTAGGGGTATATATCCTCACTCTGGAGGTCATGATTGTGAAGAAAGTGTTTGTTTTGTACCTATTGTGCCCAGCCAATGTGAGTGTGAGGTAAATAGCCAAGAAAGACAGAACATTGGCTCTGTCATCAAGTTGATGTAGGTAAATAAAACACTACTATCAGACTGAATGAAAGTACCATATTATGTGTCACAAACTAGAAATGTATAGATATTCAGAAGATAGATATCTAGAACTTGAACCTCACCAAGCTATTAAGAATCTATATAAATACAGAAAAGCATGGCAGCCATTTCATGTCTGGAAAACAAAATCATGAACAAAGCCATAGAGACATCAACTTTGGGATAGTGGATAATATCCACAGCAGCAAGAGGCTGGCAAGTCTAGAGTTGAAATTATCTTGTAGGTACTTGTGAAAACAATCTTAATTGAACATCTTCCTTGATTATTGAGTCAAGATATGGTGCATTACTAATTATTGGCTTTTGAGTGAAGAAATGCTAATCATATACTTAAAGGAAAATTAGGTACACCATTGCTTTTGGAAGTGATGAGGCAAAGAGGAGAGGAATGAAGGGGGTAAGGAATGACTTTGGCTTTGAAGTAGGGGATATTAGATTAATTCATGCTTGAAGTGATAGAGATTTAGACTAGTTGAAATGACAGTAAGATACAGACATTTGAAAGGAAAAACTGTAATGACTTGGTGACTTTCTGCATAGTAAAATACATGAAAATCCATTATAAGCAAAAATCATTGTTTCTCTGTATTTTCAGTACCCAAAACAGTATCTAGAACAAAGAAATTATTTGATATATATTATACCTGATGGAGATAATGCAAGACAGAGAAACTGAAGAGTTTAAATAAGAATATAAATTTTTGAGAAACTATCAAAGGCAGAAACTGGAATTGTGAGAACGGGGTACCTTACCTGGTGGAAAAGTGTACTTAAGGGATTTAGGGTTTGTGGTAATGGTAATTATCCAAGGAAAACTGACTTATAGACAGTTGAAAGAACCCCAAAGTTTGACAATTCATTTCTAATCTTGTTGCTTTTTCTTGGGAAAAAGAAAAAGCTAGAAACATTTTGAAACTGATTAAGGCATTAGGAACTTAATTAGTATTGGTGATATAACTAAACCTGAGGATGTCATGTACTTAATAATATTTTCAGTGCCAAAAATTAAAATGCCATTTAAATTTTAAAATACTTAAAGAATAATCTCATATTTTTTTTCTATCATGATTAAACACTATGTCATTTCTTTGATTTTTTTTTCTAGACTAGATCAAATAGATCAAAGCTATATTAAGGGTAACTGGAAAATGCACCCTAGAATTTTGAAGTACCTTTTATAATGCTGATTAGAGTTTATAATCTGAAGTTAAGATTATAGATACTGAGAAAAAATCTTCAAAAGTAGTGCTGCTTTGACTTTTTATTTCTCAAATCATTACTCATGAGGTCAGAATTACCCTGTTTTTATTGCTCTTTTCATTTCTGAAGACTTTAAGTGACCCCTTATATTCTAGTTCTTTTTTTAAAGCATTACATACATCATGAGTACATAAACAGGGTATAATAATAATTAATATGATCTCAGAGGAAACAGCATTTCGGAGTCTATTAATAGAACAGAGGGAAATTATTCTTTTGAGAAGCTTAGACTTTAAAGATTATGTTTCCCTGTTTGGAGAATTAAAAATAGATAAAAAAAGATTAAATGACTTGCAAAAATCATCTAGTGAGTCAATGACAGAACTAGAACTCAAACCCCCAGTGTTTAAAATTCTACATTCAGCATAAAATCTACTGCCAGTTTTTTTTGTTTTTTTTTTTTTTTTTACAATGGCAAATAAGAATTGCTTTAGCTAGCAGGTGTGATTGACTTTCATTGTCAGAAGTCAACACCTTGGACAAATCAAATGATCTATCAAAGACCTGGCCAAAATCTTCTAAAAATAGTCTCTCAGGCTATAGGTGATGACAAATGTATTCTAGGAGAGTTACAGTCAGTTGTGTTTGCCTTTAGAAAACCGCTTGCTTGCAAGCCGCAGAGTATCAGAAGTGCAGTGAAGCAAGCCATGCCCTGCTTAAGGTTCACACACATTTCCAAAATTCAAGGTTCACTCTTATCTTCACTTCCTTTCCATTAACTTCCTGAAAGTATTATAAATAAGAACTGTGCTCACCATGACTGAAGCCTCCATGTAATAACTGAGATTCAACATTACGTTACACATTAAGTTTTTTTGGTTCATTTGCTTAAACTGTTATTACTGTGGAAATAGCCATTATATCCAGGTAATAATGTGACTGTTGCTTATTGATCTAGAATTATAATAAAGAACTAAACATATATCTTTATTTACACCACATTTCCTCCTTGTTTCCTGATCACATTCCTTAGCTATAGATAACACTCCTGAGACCATGACCCTCCTAGCTGGAGCATAGCAGTAGTTTAGTAAGTGGCAGTTACTAGACAAATCATACATCAAAATGGAGTCTTTCAAAGTGGTCTGAGTCCTGGCTCCCTTGCAAAGTCAGTGCCTATTCTGTATCCAACTTTAACATCACTGACTCCCAATTTTTTAATCTGTAAAACAAAGAAAATTATATCACCTTTATAGAGTTGTTGAGAGGATTCTAGGAGGGTAAAAAAATGTATAGAAGCTCTTTGCATAGTACATAGTGCTTAACAAGTGGTAAGTAAATGGTAGTAATTAAAATCTTACCTATTGGAATAACTCCCTTAGGTAACCAGCAACAGTAGGAACTTGGGTTCAGAATGTGCATTAGTCTGTTCTGGCTGCCATCACAAGATTCTCAGACTGGGTGGCTCAAACAATAGGAATTTTATTTTCTCACACTTCTCAAAGCCAGGAATTCAAGATCAAGATGTCAGCAAAGCTAGTTTCTCCTGAGGCCTGTGTCCTTAGGTTGCAAATGACAGTCTTCTCTATCTCATCTTCCTCGCATGTCTTTCCTCTGTGCATGCACATCCCTGGTGTCTCTTCCTCCTCTTATTAGCACAGTAATCATAATTGATTATGGCTCCATCCTTATGACCTCACTTAATTTTAATTACTTCTTTAAATGCCGTATCTCCAAATACAATCACATTTAGGGCCTCAATATATGAAACTGGGGGAGAGGGGAGCAGGGAGGCACAATTCAATCCATAACAGAATGTCACTGTTAAAACAGTAATTTTGTTTCTGGAAAATAGAATAGAGGGCTTTAAGAGAAGTATGAACTGCTTTCCAATAGCACTCTTGCACTCACACTTAAGGAATGTTGTGAAACTAATTATCCACTTTGCCTTGGAATAGCTTTAGGGATTAGAACATGGCATGGTTCAAGCCCATTGGACAGAAAGGGAATGCAATTCTAAAGAAAAGTTTCTCTAATGTTGAGTATAAGAGTCAATTGAGTAGCTTGTTTAAAAGGCAAAATCTTGGGTCCCGTCCAGAAAATCTGATCTAGTGAGTCTGGTTTTGTTCTGTATTAGTTTCCTTTTGCTACTATAAAAAATTACCACAAAAAGGCAATTAAAATGACACAAGTTTGTGACTTATAGTTCTGGAGGTCCAAAGTGTGAAATGAACCATACAGTCTAAAATTAAGATATCAGTAGATGTCTCTTTCTAGAGACTCCAAGGGAGAATCCATTTCTTTGCTATTTCCAAATTTTAGAAGCCATCTACTTTGCTTGGATCTTGACCCCTTCTTCCATCTTTAAAAAACACTGTTCCAACCTCTTCTTACATCATCAGGTCTCCTGGCGTCTCTCTCTTGACAGGACCCTGTGATAATGTTGTGCCAACCCAGATAATTCAGGGAAATCTTCCCATCTCAGTATTCTTAGGTTAATTGTAATTGCAGTTTTTCTTCCTTCCTGTAAGATAATGGGTCCACAGGTTCATTAGGACATGGACATACTTGGGGCAGAGGTTATTATTCTGTCTACCACAGGATCTAAAAACCTGTGTTTGGGGCACCTGGGTGGCTCAGTTGATTAAGTGTCCATCTTCGGCTTAGGTCAGATCTCATGGTTCATGGGTTCGAGCCCCGCATCAGGCTCTGTGCTGACAACTCAGAGCCTGGAGCCTGTTTCAGATTCTGTGTCTTCCTCTCTCTCTGCCCCTCCCCCACTCATGCTCTGTCTCTCTCTGTCTCAAAAATAAATAAACTATAAAAAAAATTAGGGGCGCTGGGTGGCTTAGTCGGTTGAGCGTCCAACTTTCGCTTAGGTCATGATCTCGCGGTTCGTGGGTTCGAGCCCCGCGTCGGGCTCTGTGCTGACTGCCAGCTCAGAGCCTGGAGCCTGTTTCAGTCTGTGACTCCCTCTCTCTCTGACCATCCCCTGCTCAAGCTGTCTCTCTCTCTCTCTCTCCTAGAAATAAATACAAAAAAAAAAAAAAACACATTAAAAAAAAAGAATGCCTTCTTCATAAAAAAAAATTTTTTTAAAAAGAATCTGTATTTGATGGAAATAACCAATTTGACCACCAGTGAATACCTAGCAGGGCAGCAGGAGGCATCACAGAATCATCAAGTCTACTGAGGAGGTGACATGAACCAAGGCAGGACACATGTTTCATCTCCAAGCTTCTCAGTCTCCATCTCTTCCCTATTCAGTTAATTACTCCTGTCTTGTACAGGTATAAGGCAACATGGCATGCCTTGTGAAGAACACAAAGACTAAACTTTAACTTTTACTCAGTTGCTTTTTTATCATAAACCTTAGTGTAAAAGAAGTAAGATAAATAGCATCATATAACAGAATGGGACCAGAGCCCAAACTACTTTCAAAAATCCAAAGGGTCAGAGCTCAGTCTATTTAAGAGTATCCCAGAAGAAGTAGTATTTGTCTTCAGTAGGCTTAAACAGGTGGCAGGATTTATTTAGAAGAAATTCTTCCCTGGGCTAAAAGGATACACTGACCAAAGACTGACAAGAGGCAAACATAGGGTTATTTCAGCAAATGATGAGGGGCGCAATTAGGTTGAGCATATTAATGCCTTCTCTCCTCCTCACAACCAGTGCAAGATGCTGGTGAGCGAGGCTCATGGATTTATGGTAGCTTTTCTAACAGCTTTTGGTTTGTCAGGGAGAGGGTCTAGATTAAAACCTCGGTTTCTTGAACACAGGTGTGTGTTACCTGACCAGTTTTTGTCTTATACATAAGAGTTGAAGAGAAGCAGGAAAGAAGATAAATATGAGACATTTGAAAATATGTTGCTATCTTCATATCCCTCTCGTAAACTTAAATGATAAGAATAAGACCATATACAAAGCCTTAGTAGAGAGCATTCTTCAGATGCGAGAAGGGAAAGAAAGGATGAAGGCAAGAAGCAATAGACAGGAAGCAGAGAACAGCTCTGAGGCCAAATTCACCATTTGGTCTAAAAGTTCTTCCATCCCATAAACACATAACCTTTTAACTTCTTTGTGTTATAAATATTTAATTGGGGTACTATGCATAAGTTTGTGTTGTTTCTGTATACCCAGTGGCTAGATGTCTACAAGAATATCTTCCTTTCATATGAAGACTGCAAGGAACAACCAAACAAAAAATCTATGTATTTCCATTTGTAACACACCTTCTACAGTGTTACAAATCATCAGCTAATTGATATTTATTTCAAAGTGATACTGAGTTATCTTTTTGAAACCTGAACTCATTTCCATGATATTGTTTTCTTTCCACAATTTTTACTGACTCATTCAACTGGCCCTAGAATGATGATGGCAGCCCTTCTTAGCCTGTTCCCTTCAACCACTTTATATCTAAATCACATCCCTAGTCATAACTGCTGGATGCTATGGTGATGGCAGGCTTTTAGATACTTTGCAGGCAGACCTTTTATCCAAAGATACGACTTCTCAAAATTGTATATTAAGAAAATTATGTCACCCTTTGAGATCCATCCTTATTCTCCCATCCTCCCTGCATTATCCATTCCAAAAATATTTATGTTGTATGTTATAATTCCCTGTTAACAAGTCCTGGCTAATTCAACCCTATATTTATTACACAAACAGGGCATTGTATATATTGTCTGAGAACTACCCAATGTCAAATCCTTCTTTTGAGATTTTTACAAATATATCTTCACACTTGCCATCTGATTATACTCAGCTTCAGATATCCTAATACTTTCTACTTGTTTGCTTGATTTAAATCTTAATATTGATTATTGCAAAACACTTTGAAAAAAATAGAAGCATAGAACTTGTTGGTTATTTTCAATTCTGTTGCCATAATTGGAATTTTTGATAATTGGAAGGAAGAGAAAGTTTGTTCTTTCCTAGTTAAGCATGTGCAGTATAGAGAAAGTAGGTAAAAATTTATTTGAAAGTTCCATACAGAGGCCTGTGGGTGGCTCAGTCGGTTAAGCGTCCAACTTTGGTTCAGGTCATGATCTCATGGCTCGTGACTTTGAGCCCCACGTCAGGCTCTGTGCCAACAGCTGCAGCCTGCAGCCTACTTTGGATTCTGTCTCTCTTCTCTGCCCCTCCCCTGCTTACATTCTGTCTCTTCTGACTCTCAGAAATGAATAAACATTAGGAAAAAAAAGGAAAATTCCATATCAAGTGCCAGTTGATGCACTGCGAGCTTTCCATTTGAGACACACTTTACCAACTTTGTAAGACACCTAAGTTAAAATAGAAGGCACCAGCAAGCAAAACCCATACTGTCTTTAAGGTTTTAGATGAAATTAAAGAATATAACAAATTTAGTAGCAAAAGGAGTTCTACTGAAAACTCAAAATTGATTCATTATTTGTGGACAAAATCTCAGAGGTCTGTAATTTTTTTTTCATTTTGCTTATTTATATTGACTATTAACTGCTCATTGCACTATAATTTCAGTTCGCCTTTTGTATTTTGATTCATGATAAAGTAGGTTCTGTAGGACTTGTAAAAATCAGTGTTTCACTTTTATTGTCTTATTTATTTATTTATTTTAGTGTTTCACTTTTAATGTGTTTGCTTAGTATCCTGGCTTGCCAGTTTTAGTGGGGTTTCCCAGTGTTAAAATAACATAAATCAGAATTTATTTTCCTCACATCTATTACTTCTGTCTGTTACAGAAACAGTGAGCCCTGCTCATGAAGCCTACTTGAGATTCTCTCTCTCTCTCTCTCTCTCTCTCAAATATACAAATATAATGAAAAATCATTAATACTGACAATGACAATGATTTATAAAATATATTAATATAGAATATATAAATGCATCTGTCTATTGTAAAGCCTGGGCAAGTGATCTAAATTCAGCAAGATATTACCATTTATCACATTAAATTAATATTCTTAACTTGAATTTTATTGGGTTTTTAAGTTTTTATTTAATTTGTATTTTTTGTAGTCTGTAATCATAAAAGTGGTACTAAAGCTAGAAGGAAAGAGAATTAATTTTTCTTGTTTAAAATGTGCATATATCTTGAGCCACCTGGGTGGCTCAATCAGTTAAATGGCTGACTATTGATTTCAGCTAAAGTCATGATCTCTCATGAACTCTCAGTTTTGTTGTAAATCTAAAACTTTCTAAAAATAGAGTATTTTTAAAGTTTAATAATTATAAACAAGGGACATTTTGCAATACTGCTGTCATTTCAGACAGGTTTTCTCATCAGTTCAGGTTTCATAAATTGCAGGGAGGGGAATCAATAACATGTGATATGAAAACAACACAAGATTTAGAGTTGGAAAATCCAGGTTCCAATCTAAACTCACATTTCTCAGCTTGACTGAGTCAGTTTCCTCATCTGTCAAATGCATATAATGACATTTAAACTTCTTATGGGAAATGGTTATAATAATATGTAGTATATAATATAATTATAATATAAATAACAAATGTCAAAGTACTTAATAAATAATGAAGCATTCTTCAGGTTCACAGTATTTATGTTTTCTGAGTTCATCCGTGTAAAGTGGAAAATGTTTGTGTGGGGTCATGTACATCTTCCTACCCAATCCTTCATCATTATTATTATTTTTTGTTAAGTAATATCTACATCCAATGTAAGGCTCAAACTCACAACCCTGAGATCAAGAGTCTTATGCTCCACCAACTGAGCCAGCCAGGTGCTTCCTACCCAATCCTTCTTGAAGCAGTAGTATACTGTTTACCGAGTGTAGATAAAACCTGTATTAATTCACTCTAGTGAGTATCCTTTAGTGTCCTAACACTCACAAACCGGAAGAGTAACTCAGGCCAGGAGTGAGGAGTTGGGAGGAAGACGAATATGAATAGCATTGACTTGGGGGCCATAAAATGTTGGACTCCATGGTTATTGGAAGTCCTCTAGTCTTACTTCCTCCCACACTATCTCCGTTATGACCTTTTATCAGCGTGCTGCTCTACTGGCTAAGTTCCTCCTCCCACCGTACATTTCTTAGATCCTTTTTCTTTTTATTTGTCTTTAATGTTCATCTACCTTTGTGAGGCAGAGAGAGACAGAGCATGGGTGGGAATGGGCAGAGAGAGAGAGGAAGACACAGAATCCAAAGCAGATTTCAGCCTCCGAGCTGTCAGCACAGAGCCTGACGCAGTGCTCGAACTCCTGGACCATGAGATCATGACCTGCACTGAAGTCAGATGCTTAACTGACTGAGCCACAGAGGTGCCCCTCTTAAATCTTTAATTAATCACTGATTATCTTGCATTGTACCTACTCCACGATCCTCATAACAATTTTTTATGAATGTATCTAGAATGAATGAATGAATGATTGATTGATTGATTGATTGATTGATTTCAGGATTAGCACTATGGAAACCAAAGCATGATGAAGTCACCTTTTAACTTGGATAAGTTAATTAACTTCTGTGACTTCTTTCCTTTACCTTTTAGTATTATTTGAAAATACCATAAAAAGCACTCGGCATGGTCTCTGGCACATGGTGAATATAAGTTTTTGGTAGAAATTAGTTAATGGTGGTGATAGCTGGAAACTTTGGAAACTTCACATTCATTAACTCATTTAATCATCACCATAACCCATTAAAGTAAGTACTGTTATTGATGTTGTTTTACAAATGAGAAAACTGTTGTAAAGTAGTACGATGAAAATGCCAGAGCAGATTAGCAGAACTAGGGAGAATGAATCTACAGCTTGCATTCCACTGAACTGCCTTTCAGTTATCATTCATGTTATTACTTTATACCCACCTTCATGGGGCCACAACTAACCTCTAGAGTACTTGTGTGCAAATTAGAAAAAAGATTTCCTTTCCTAAAGACATTTGATTCTCAACCATTAGAAAATTATCAAAATAATTTACAGAAATGTGATGCCTATGATATGTAAAATGGCATAATCAGTTATGGTGTCCTGTACTAGCAAAAGAGAAGGCTGAAAAATCCTTGTTTTTCAAGCTTTTGATAACATATCCTTATTAGGAATACTTATCAGGAAAAGGCAAAAAAGATTAATAACCCTCAAAAGCCAATTGCAAACATCTCCTTAACCAAAAAAAAAAAAAAATACGTAGCTGTGAGACTAATTCTAAAATGAGTACAAATGTGTAAATTGCATGATTATGGCAGACATTTGTCAGCTAATTTGGCAATGAAACTAGCCCAATGCAGCTTTATAAAATATGTGCAGCATTTCATTGCTGACACCCAGCAAGATTTTCATTTCACACCTTTATCTTTTTGCTCTGAAGCTTCCTTTATTATTATGACTAAGTTCACGTTGCCACTGCTTTCTGAATTTTTCATTCAGTGCTATATCTTTGGTCTTTTACTAGTCTGTCATTTTGTTTCTTTAAAGTTCTATGACCTACTCTGCTAAAGCAGTGGTGCTTTTTTTTTTTGCAGGCATGGTATTTAAAGTCTCCTTGTGAAAATGGTTGTCATTATAATGGACTCTCACTGCCTTCTGTCACCACTAAGCAACCTTAAACTAGCTCATTCTTAGGGTCAGTTGTAACAAATATTATTGCAATTCCTGATAGGCCACTGTGCTGTGTACATAGAGATTAAGAATAAATGTAGAGAGACTTACTAGTCCTGAAAGTTGTATTAAATTTCTAACCAGAGTGCTAAAAGCATGGTTTGTTAACCAGACCTGGGATACTATATTTGACATTATGAGTGAATATATTGATACATGGGTATTACCTTTAAATGCAGTTATATGTTAAACTGAATAAATTTACCTTTATTGTGTGTGACTTTTTTCTTAACAGCCAACGTTTAATGAATGTGTCCTTATATTTATAAAGACAGGGTAGAATAGTATAATATTCAAAACAAAGGACTATTTCAGCTTGTTCTTCAAGGGGAATTTCACTGACACATAATGTTATTCCATTTATATTAGATAAGGATAATGATAAAAGTTAGGTGGTACAAAAGATAAGCAGAGTCACAGTGACAGGAACAGTGCCTTTTAGAATATAGAGTATATTTTCAAACCAACATGTGTGTTTTTGAAAGATTAACATTCAAGAAGTTGAAGAAGCATGTCTTGGCCAGAAATATAATTTGTAATGTCATTATACTGAGAGGTACTTTTCAAGATGTCAGGTAAGGAGTGTTATGGCACCTGAGGCTATCAAAAACCCAAAATAACACAACAAATGCTATAAATCATAGTTTGTGAATCCCGGAACTTCTAAGTGAAGGAAGGAGATAGATTGGTTACATTAAGGTTAGGGAAATTATGAAAATGAGTCTGCCTGGTATGTAGCCAGAAGAGGGAAATGAGAAATTTAGGAGAGTTTCCAGAAAGAGGAGGTGATTTAGTTAGAACTTTTTAAGGTATCTATGAGGAAAACCCAACTCAAACTAGGCTACTAAAAATTTAAGAAAGAATTTGTAAGTCTTCACCCTCAAGTATGTCTAGATCTGGGACTAATACTTTTTCATGAGATTGTCACTCTTGTTCTCTTTCTCTTTTGACTCTACTTGTCTCTGTTTCTCTTATCTTGTTGGCCCCCTACCTCCATGCTTTATGGAGCAAAAAGCCTCGACACTTAGAGCCACAGAGACTCCTATTAGCAAAAAGGATAAGAGAAACTTCGCTGTAGTTCCAACACAGAAGATATGGGAAAAACTCTGATTATCCCAACGATGTCATATGCTCACTTGTGGCCATGGGTAG
Source organism: Crocuta crocuta (assembly GCF_008692635.1). Lineage (NCBI taxonomy): Eukaryota > Metazoa > Chordata > Mammalia > Carnivora > Hyaenidae > Crocuta > Crocuta crocuta. The sequence continues at coordinate 21,093 of NW_027529522.1, read as the reverse complement.
GTTTTGGGCACACACTTTGATTCATGGTCCCACCAGGATGATTTGAAGTGGACAAGTGTTCTCCTAAGGGATACAATGAATGAGGATAGGGAAGCATTCTAGAGAGACACAAAAGGTTGCTTACCTACAAGGGTGGAGAGCTCTGTGATATGTGTTGTTTAGTTCCCATAATTTATGACAATAGACATCAATGGCTGTGTTTTTAAATTATTTTTACTTTAAAAAATAATAGGCTTTATTTTTTTAAGCTTTAGGTTTACAGAAAAATTGTAAACAGAAAGTTCCATTATGCATTCTCATACTCCATACCGCCACCACCCAGCCCAGTTCCTCTGTTGTTAACATCTTGCATTAGTGTGGTAAATTTGTTACAACTGAGGAGCCAATATCAATACAATAGTATTAACTGAAGTTCATAGTTTACATTAAGGTTCACTCTGTGTTGTACATTCTATGCATTTCGATAAAGGTATAATGATATGTGTCCACTAATATAGTGTCATAGAGAGTAGTTTTGCTGCCTTAAAAATCCCCTGTGCTCTACCTCTTTATCCATTCTTTTCTCATTCTGAATCTTTGATCTTTTTACTACCTCCATAATTTTGCCTTTTACAGGATGTTATATAGTTGGAAACATCGTCTATGTAGCCCTTTAAAATGGGCATCTTTGACTTTGCACTATGCACTTGAAATTCTTCCTTGTCTTTTATGTGGCTTGATAGCTCATTTCGTTATATGGCTGAATTATATTCTATTATATGGATGCATGACAGTTTTTTATCCATTCATCTGTTGAAAGACATCTTGGTTGCTTCCAAGTTTTAGAAATTATGAATAAAGCTGTCATAAAAATTCATGTGCAGGTTTCTTTTCTGTGCTAAAGTTATCAGCTCATTTGGATAAATACCAAGGAGTATGATTGTCTACTCACATGGTAACAGTATGCTTAGTTTTGAAAGAAATCACCAAATTGTATTCCAAAGTGGCTGTGTCATTTTGCATTTCCACCAGCAATGAGTGAGAGAATTTTTGTTGCTCCATATCCTTGTCAGCATTTGATGTTGTCAGTGTTTTGGATTTTAGTTATCCTAATAGATGTGTAGTGATATTTCATTGTTGTCTTAATTTGAATTTTCCTAATGACATATGATATAGCACATTTTCAAATGCTTATTTGCTATCTGTATATCAACTCATAACTGGGTTATTTATTTCCTTATTATTGAGTTTTAAGAATTCTTTGTATATTTTATTTATTTTTTCAAAGTTTTATTTAAATTCTAGTTAGCTAACATATAATGTACTATTGGTTTCAGAAGTAGAATTTAGTGATTCATTACTTACATATAACACCCAGTGTTCATCACAAGTGCCCTCATTAATACTCCTCAACCATTTATTCCACCTCCTCACCAGCAACCCTCAGTTTGTTCTCTATAGTTAATAGTCTTATAGTTGGCCTCCCTCCCTTTTTTTTCTTCCTTCCCCTATGTTCATCTGTTTTGTTTATTAAGTTCCATATGTGAGTGAAATCATGGTGTTTGTCTTCCTCTGACTGATTTATTTTGCTTAGCATAATATAGTCTAGCTACATCCATGATGTTGTGAATGGCAAGATACTATTCTTTTTGATGACTGAGTAATATTCCGTTGTGTATATATACTACATTTTCTATCCATTCATCAGTTGATGGACATTTGGGCTCTTTCAATAATTTGACTATTGTTGACAATTCAATGGGTGTTTTTATATGTAAAATGCCTTGGCCATTAGCCACTTAACCAGTGTTAATTTCCAATGCTTTTTTTAAACATTTTATTTTAATGTTAAGAACACTTTACATGATATCTACTCTTCTAACAGATTGTTAAGTATACAATACACCATTGTTAATTATAAATACAATATTGTACAGAAGATCTCTGACCTTTTTTATCTTGCAATCTGAAACTATAAACCCATTGATTATCAACTCCCCATGTTTCCCTGACCTGCCCTCAGGACTTACAAGTTTCTATGTTCTTTTGCACAGTGCAAATAAGAGTCCTGTGATAAGTACAGGTCAGAGCACTATATAACACCATGGCTAATAGCATTAACTTAAAAGTCAGTAGGACATAAGTTCAGATCTTGCTCGATCCTGTCTGGCCCTGTGACCTTTTATAAAATAATTAACTTCTCTAATCTTTAGTTTTTCTCATCTATGAAATGAGAACAGTTTCTATATTTGAGTATATGATAAATACATTTTTTAAAAGTACATGATGCACACACCAGGGACATATCAGTTTAATAATTGGTAGGCATTTTAGTTATTAATTTGTTTACCTCTTTCAAACTAATTTCCCTCGAAATATGAAACAAATGCTATTTTAAGAACTGAGTTATCAAAAGACCTCATAGGAATGTGGCCTTTCTATATTTTGGCCAAAAGAATATTTCTTCACTTGTTCTCTGCTACCTAGAATTGCTTTATTAAGAAATAAATATTTTCATTCCAATTTTAGAAATGAAAATATTTAAAGGCAAACATCTCGTCATAAGGAAACACTCTCATGCTAATGATGCTAACATAATGTTAACAAAATAATCTACAAGAGTAAACACCACATCACCTGATGCCTTATTTTTGAGAATTAGGGAGAAGGAACAATAGCAGGACAATGGAAGGGGAAGAAGATCAGTGGACATAAATAAGATAGTCTAAACGATAAACAAAATGATGACTACTTAATAAACATTTAACAAGTTACAGGCAATAAAATAAGCACTTAAAAACTTAGTATATTTAAAAAAGAAAGATAGCTTAGTGTAAATTCAGTATCCTAGTATAGATTCAAAATGACCCTGACAACCCGAAACAATGAGCCCAACTCTAACAAGATGAAATGCAATAAGGATAAATAAAAAATGTTCATTTATATTTACAAAGCAGTTATATACAGTCATCTCATCTTTTTAAAATTACCTTAGGAATACAAATGATATCACTACTAAATACCAACTTTTTAAATAAAGGAGGAAAAGTAAGATAACACTATGTAATCAGAATGTGGAGTTAGCATGACATTGGGAAACAATTGAAGTTTATAGAAAAAGTCAGTTACTCCTAACTGTTGTTGTTACTCACAACTGTTGTTGTGTTTCGCAATGTTGTTTCCTTTCAGTGGAAATAATCTCTAGGAGACGGAGGATACAGGAGGTCCTTAGTGCTGGCTTGCAGGGAACAGGGCCTGGAATGGAGAAGAACAAAAGGCTTATGAATATTTTTATATAAGGAATATTTATATAAGTATTGAAAGAATGAACTGTCAAAGGTTCTTCTAAGATTTTTAGCCTAAAAAATGGCACCAGCAGATACAACAATGTTGTAGAGAAGAGGTAGTTTTTAGGGCAAGATATGTCAATAGGAATGCATTTTCTGAATAATACCTGGAGTCATCCCAGTGGAATTTGCCATGGGATGGTACACTGGGCACAAATACAAAGATAGAGGTTATTGGCTTTGCAATGCTACTTAGGACCAGAGAAGGTGATGGAGGAGTCTGAAGAATGAATTAGAAAAAGAAGAAAAAGACAGGGACTAAGTGCTGAATCCATCTCCTACCAAAGTGGCAAAAAGGAATGCAGAACCAAGTTAAAGCCAGAGAGCTCTAAGAGGATGAGGTTTCCTAAGTTCACTGAAGAGCTTGGTCTTGGAGTCATAATTAATTTATCTTTTCTCCATGCTAGAAATCTATATCTCATTTTAGTTTTGCTGATAAGTTGGATAGGTCACATTCTGGAGGCCAATTTGATTGTTAGCCGGTGTTAAAAATCTGTTCTCTCAGTTCTTTTATACTCCTTCTAGCACGTATTTCTTGGTTTACTAATTGACATTAAGAGGTAATGCTGCAGAAGAAATGTAGGGAAACATCTGAGTGTTTATTCTGGTTAATGTGTTTCTGATGTTCTTGGCAGAAACACTAAGTGTCAACTACAACTAACATATTTCAGTGTCCTGATAGTCTTTTGGCAACCTCAAACTCATGTGTTCAGAAGCAGTTCATTTGGAGAATGCTGGTAGCCTCTTTTACAATGCAGTGTAAAATCCAGGGGAGTATATTCAAATGGGTGAGAATCAGTTATATTTTTTATACTGCAGTGAGAAAAGTGGGACATCAGTGGAATTCCCCATAATTACATAATCTAAAGATTAAAATACTATATGTAGAATACTAGCATGGAAATGAAATCAATAACCACCACCAAATGAGTCATTAAGTAACAAAAGCATCAAGTGCCTACTTATAGTGATCTTACTTCTCATTTTGACCCTGTAAGACTGTTCAAACATCTGCTAAATTCAGCATGTTTCTTTAAATAGATTAGGATGAAATTTGTGAGTTATCTAGTTCCAGAATTATAGTGTCTTATATAAATTATTCCCCAGACAGCATATCTGTACCACAAGGACTAATTTTTGTGTGTATATGAAGGTATTTTTTTAGTTGACTTAGGAATGTTCCCATTGTATAAATCAATATTAATAATAGAAAAAAAGGAAAAAGCATCAGAAAGCCCAGAGCAGGCTTATTTGACTGAAAATACATTTGGAAATTGCTAGTAAACCCTGTTCAACATGGAAAATCTTTGCCATGAATACTGTCACTGGAAGTTGTAATTATAAATATCCCATATGTAACACAGCTTTAAATAGGTGTGTTGCATATGTGATTTTTATACCAAAAGATCATAATACAAATTGGAAATGAAGATAAAAGGCAATCAGACTACTTTGTGAGGAATACAAGTTAAATATCCTATGCAGATGTTCCTAAAGTGGTATTTAATCCATTTCATTTTCTCTTCTATGCACCTGTTAGCACAGATAGCAGTAAGATCCACTCAAAATTAGTGGAGTTACTATATTTAGTAACAAACCTGCTATCAGTTAATGTCTAATTTGAATTCATTTGAATTTAAACATATAAATCAGAAAAGATGAGTCAGGGCAACACTTTCCTTATCGTTAATACTCTTAATCAGAGAGTTTCTTTTGGTTTCTAAGTATAGCGGCTGCAGATTTTATTTTTTGAAACCCTAGCCTTTTAAAGGAATTAAAGACTTTTTCTTTGTTTCTCCATACCATAATTATAACTAACATACTATAGAGAGCTGAATCAAGTTTTCTTCTTCATTGTCTTTCCCTTCTATTTTACTTTAATCCTAAGTGAGGAGTGGACAGCATTTAGGAGGGAGAAAGAGGGATGGGTACTGACATTGATGCTCTTTCCCTGCCTTTCTTCCTAGAATATCTCCTCTTTTATATGGGCTAACACTTAAGCTTCCAACTAGTATTTCATTTAATGAAGTGTTCTGTTATTTAATAAGAGAGAAAAAGAGAAGATTTCATTGTTTGTACATTTGATAAAGGCGTGTTCTATTCAGTTTTTTTTTTTTTTGCCTGGTTTTATTCTTTTCAATAAACTTTACCCTGTAAGCAAACAGATCCTGTCCTCAGATACTCTTTCCCTTTGCTCAAAGGAATTTTATTAATAATTACATCAGAACAAAAGGCATAAACTGGGTCTTACCTAAGAACCTTGAAAGTGTGGGAATATACAGGAATCTTTTTTTCAGTCAAGGTTACCCAGATAAGTATGAGTTTGCTGGTCATATCTGTGTGCTATTCTGTTTCAAGATATGGACCTGAATTGTATTTAATAAAGCCAAGTTCCTGCTCTTCTTAATTTGGCACCAGTATTTTCAAAATTTAGAGTCAATAGGTTTTTGTGAGGTTACCATAGCCAACATATACCAGCTGCATGAAGTAATCAGAATTGGATATGGCCATGAGCCATGACAACTCTAAAAACAGCTATTATTGCTCATGCTTAGAAGTTTATCACATACAATACTGTATTTTTCCAGCCATATGTATACTATGAATACATGTAATTATTGTAATGTAATTGTTACTATTACCTTCTCTACACTATATAGTATTGTTAAATATGCCTGCCCAGGAAGGGAAATTAGAGAAGCTTCTATAGCCATATACTAATAATAACTGAATCAATTGTCTGCTCATTCTTTTCAAAGTACCCATGTAAGTTAGTCATAACCATTTAAAATAAGAATTAATACTGAGGAAAAAGTACTCTGCAGTAGTAATTTTTATGTGTAAATAGAAGATGAACCTTATTTTCTGGGAAACATGGTGTTTCTAGTAATAATAATGAATAAAGACATTTAAAAATGTACAGCTTCCAGAAGACTTTGTACTATTGTTGAAATAAATGCCAAGGATGAAATAAGAAATTGAAAAACTGATTATGATTATACATATTTAGGATTACATTTGCAATAGTCCCTGATAGAAATTATAGATTTTGATCAGGTGTAATTTTTTCTACAAATTAACACTTAAATGTTACAATTTATTTAAAAGTGAATTATAGGGGCACCTGGGTGGCTCAGTTGGTTAAGTGTCTGACTTTGGCTCAGGTCATGATCTCACAGTTCATTGGTTCGAGCCCCGTGTCGGGCTCTGTCCTGACAGCTAGCTCAGAGCTTGGAGACTTCTTCAAATTCTGTATCTCCCTCTCTCTCTGACCCTCCCCTGCTCACACTGTGTCTCTCTCTCTCACAAATAAATAAAAACACTAAAAAAATTTTTAAATAAAAGTGAATTATATTGGGAACTAACTATTATAGTTAAAGGTTTCTGCCTAACTGTAATCCCCTTTATTAAAAAAAAATTTAATGTTTTTTTATTTATTTCTGAGAGAGAGATAGAGAGCATGAGCAGGGAAGGGACAGAGAGCGAGGGAGACACTGAATCCAAAGAGATGCTCCAGACTCTGTGGTAGCTGTCAGCATAGAGGCTGACGTGGGGCTCAAACCCACAAACTGGGGGATCATGACCTGAACCAAAGTCGGACACTTAACCAACTGAGCCACCCAGGCACCTCTAATTCCCTTTAACATCAAATTAAAATATGCAGCAAAAATAGTTGAGATTCTTGATTTCCTTAATGGTCATCTAGTATGAGGAATTTAACCACTATCTGCTAATTGGGGGAAAATTTAATTTCACTTAAAAACTGTAGAATGGAAACAAGGCATTATATATGTTTAAATTATTCAATTAAAACAGCTTTCCTTTTTATTTTTACAGTCACATAAACACTTGCTCTCTCACTTGACAGATGTACTTTAGGTTACTTCCTTATTGTGAGACAGTCATACTCTGGTACCTGGGATACAGATTTGAGGGTGTGCACAGTCTAATGGGGCAGCAGGTGATTACAGCAAAGTGGTAAGTCCTAGTAGAGCTGTGAACAAGGTGCCATAGCACCCCAGAGAAAGGAGCAATGGGCTTCTGGAGAAGGATCCTTAACTGAGAAGTTTGGTGACACTTGAAGTGTAATAGATTATCAAATAGAAAAGGGGAATGATTCATTCTCTGTAAGTAGAATCACCTGTGCACAGGCTCCACCATGGTGAATGTAGGTGATATGTGCAGGAGGAGGAGAAAATGTGAAGAAAATTATCTGCTAAGGGAATGTGTTTTATTTTTAAGTTTATTTATTTTGAGAGAGGCAGAGAGAGAGAGAGAGGGAGAGAGGATCCCAAGCAGGCTCTACAGTGCATCATGGGGCTCAGATTCATGAAATCATGACCTGAGTCAAAACCAAGAATCATATGTTTAACTGACCAAGCCCGCAGGCACCCCAAGGAATGGGATTTTATCATATGCTGTATGGAGAGCCTTCGTCAATTTTAACTAAGGAAATCCTGTGAGAGAGAAAGAAGGAGCTAGATTTGTATTTCCAAAACAAAAGATATACTAAAACACTGGAAATTCAGAAGGAAAAGTGTTGCTTTGACCTTCAATTCCTCCAGGTGTTCTCCTCCTCTACCCCATCTGCAGCAGGTGATTTTGACTTGGCACCCTTTCATCTTCAACCCCTCCTCTGCCTCACTCCTGAATTGTTCTGTAGAAAATGTTCCTTGCTGGTAGATTGAAGAATAACTTGGGATAGAAGAGTCTAGTAGACCCACTGGAAAATGGTTCTTTATGCTAAGAGCTATATATATAGATGCTAGTCCATTTTTTGGTAATATTTCTTAAAGAAATTTTTTAAATAACCCAGGGAAATGTCGAATTATTGAAAAAAAACACATGCCTATACTATTTTGGACCTTCATATAATTTATTCCATATTTAAAAAATCATTCTAAATGAGTTTATAAAAATTTTCATTTTCATATTTCTATGGGAAACTATGATATCACCAGCTAAGAAGAGACCATACACGAAATGGTCATTTCATCATACTTTAATGTTAAGAAAATTGCCTGACAGTCCCCAACCTGTGTATATTAATTCTGGCTAAGCTTACCAACTCAGTACTTTCAGAAAATGTTGCCACCAGGTAGGTGCAGAGTTTTCTGAGTGAAATGAAGTTATTGACAAGATACTATCATCTTAAAATAGAAATCTAACTACATCTTCTAGCAAGATTAGTTAAAGATGATAGATGAATTGTTAGATTGATGGCCAAAGGACAAAGTGCCTTCTATTTCAGGCAATAATTAAGCAACATGTAAAAATAATACTAAATGTTAAACATTCATTTTAAAATCTCACTTTGGTTATGCCGAAAACATCTCTAGAATTTATCTTGTCTATCACCAATTTGAATTCTATCTGTGAATGTTTTTTTTTTTTTCTATCTCTGACCTAAAAACATCTACAGCTATCTGTGGAATATATTTCTAAACTTCGATCTTAAGGTGGATGTGTTTATTGCTTCAGGAGTTCAATTGCAACGGTTGTAAACACTTCAGGAAAAAATGCAAGCCTGTCCTTCCTTTTTCCCTCCAATCCTCTTGAACATTCAGTGCCTATTGCTCAAGTAGATGTGATTATCAACCCACTTCCTGTCTTTCTTGGGAGCAGGGCAATCATTTACATATTTGAGTGCTTTGATGAAGGTCAGTTATACCAAGTTAATAAAAGCAGGAAGCAATTAAGATGCCTTCAGGGAAGAAAGGACCCATATATCAACAAAGCAACAATTTATACAAAATAGCTAATGTCAATAAGCCTGAAAGCAATATTTAGACTAATGAGAAAAAATTACTGGAAGGAGCGGTAGTAGATCTGGGTTCCAGATCTGGCTTTGCCACTAATAGGCAGTATGGTCTTGAGAAATACTTAATCTTTTTTGTCCCAGTTTTCTCACTTTTAAAGTGAGGGTATTTTTTCTGGTCACTTCCAATTGATCATAAATTTTTAAAATTGTCTTTCTAATGGGCATCAGAACTCTTTATTTGGTTGTGAGGGGCTCTGTGGGTTCTGTAGTAACACTGCAGGGCTGAGACCAGTTGGGCACTGTGCTGCATGTTAGCATGTTTAATTGATACTGCCATATTCTGTTGGGGATGGCAGAAACCATGTCATGGACCTGTTCTTTCTGTCTCAAAAGGGGGCATATTTTGAACAGACATATAGATCACATTAAAAATATTTCTTCTTGGGGCACCTGGGTGGCTCAGTCAGTTAAGCATCTGACTTCAGCTCAGGTCATGATCTCACGGTTCGTGGGTTCAGGCCCCGCATAGGGCTCTGTGCTGACAGCTAGCTCAGAGCCTGGAGCCTGCTTCAGATTCTGTGTCTCCCTCTCTCTCTGACCCTCCCCTGCTCACACTGACTCTCCCTCCCTCTCTCTCAGAAATAAATAAAACATTAAAAAATTTTTTTTTTTAATATTTCTTCTTGTTACATTTCAAATTGGTCTCCTTCCAGTTTTAGCCTGTTCTCCTCCATGAGAACCAAGGACATCACGGTGACGTTAATTCAGAGATACTTAAATTGAGACATTTGCCACCATCTTGACTTTTTGTGAGTCTGTAACATTCAGCTGGCATTTTGGAATCTGGTGCAATATCCATTAAGGAGGTCAACCTGAGAAGTGACATCCTTCATACAATAAGGAGGAAGAAAGTTTTCTAATATAGAACATTAAGGAAGGAAAAGTCATCCCCTGGTGACTCTGTTAAATGCAAGATGAAATGCAGGATATTATAGTCCTTTAGTATCACTGGATCTGTAGAAGCCAGGGTGTATTTGACTTCAGACTCCACCTACTGAAGAGAGAATCCAGAAGAAACCCCAATGCAGATAGCTCTAGATGCTTGGTAAGAAATACAGCTACTTGTGAACAAGTGTATTGTTCCCTGGTGAGAGCCCCTGAAATGAAATATAATTCAAGAGAGAAGGCAAATCTGAAGTAAAAGGAGTTCACTGATGAGAATGGTGTGTGTGTGTGTGTGTGTGTGTGTGTGTGTGTGTGTTTATTAGGTTTATTAGGAGAAAATGCTGAAACTAGGCCTGTGAAACACTTGTTAGTGGAAAGAAAACTAAAGTGCAGAAAATGCTGAAGATTTCAAAATAATCTTAGGGCAAGAAATAAAATTTTAAGCTGTTTTGGAAGACCATAGATGCACTGTTTCAGACAGATTATATATTAAAGGGTAGACAAAGAAAGAAGAGTCCTTACCTTCTATTTTGCTTCCATTTTCTTCATTAAAGGGACTGATATTTACACAAGAAACAGCAGAATATACATGGATAAAATTAAACTGCGTCTCCTAATAGGTGAGGAATAAGTGTTTGTCCCTAAATGCTTTAAACATATCTAACTCCCTAATTCTGGGAGAATTAGCATTAAGAAATTTATACCTTCACCTCATATAGTACTTTGTAGTTTGTGAAGTGATTAAAAATTTATTTGATAGTTTTAATGACATAATATGAGTACCTGAGCATCCATATTATGTGATTTTACGAAGTAAAGTCTCAAAGAATGACATTCTCAAGGTAATTCTCAAGTAAGTGGTTTAGCAGGGCTAAGTATTCAGAGAGAATTAGAGATGAGAAAGAGCATATTATTTGTAATTTTCAAACTGTAGGTCTGGGAAACCATAACAGTAAGATTGATATCAATGATTCTCAAAATCTAAAATTATTTTTGTGTGATATGGAAGCATTTAAAAGGGGGGTAGTCTTGTATTATGCAGGTTTCACTAAAAGTTACCAGAGTAATTGCCTTTCCCTTTTAATTTAGATTGATCAGATATCTCTATTTGAGAAAGTGGCATACTTTTCTTGCTCAGAAACTAAAATGGGACATTTCTTTGCTCTATCTTTATTTGGAGAGTGGAGATTTGTGAAACATCATAGAACTCCACATCTAATCCTGCTGTGCTCCATATTTGGAGATGGGAAAAACACCCAGATAGAGAGAACGCTTCCTGGACAGCAGAACACAGGTAGCCCTCACTTTCCACAGTTTCAATAGTACCATGGTTTATTTAAATAGTACCAGTTAGGGTTCTAATTTTGATAATGATGATGTATGAACTGTGACTAATTACATGAAGTACAGATTTTCCTAGTAGGTCTTCAGTCCACAAACCACTAAGTGAATAACAGGTGTGCATGATGATCAGTGACCAATCATATCACTTCTTGCAAAATTTGTCAATGATTGCTTACTCTGCATATATTATCTGGTTCAAAGCCTACCATCAAAACGTGTCATTGTCGGTAACCTCGGTGGCTCAGTAGATGCCTGAGTGGCTCAATTGGTTAAGTGTCCGACTTCAGCTCAGGTCATGATCTCATGGTTCATGGATTTGAGCCCCACGTTGGGCTCTGTGCTGACAGCCAGCTCAGAGCCTGGAGCCTGCTTCAGGTTCTGTGTTTCCCTCTCTCTCTGACCCTCCCCTGCTCATGCTGTCTTTCTCTCAGAAAACATGTTATTGTATTGTCTTCTTATATCCCAGTGATAAACCCAGGCACCATTAAAAAAAATAGATATAGTCAAATGAAGTAATTGACCAACAAAGAAGAAAGTGCACCAAATAAATTAAAAACAAAACAGCTGAAAGTGAAATTTGAATCAAACATAAATAGAGTTCTAGAAGAATCGGCTCACCATGGTTGACTCTGCTGTTGTTTAAGAGATTCTAGAAACACAGTGCCAAGAACTAAGTGGGAGGGAACCTAAAGACATGATTGGGGAAAGTGATAAAAAGCATGCCAATGTCCCAAGGAAGGGATGCTGGTAAAAAAAAAAAATAACTTTAAAGAAATTTTCAGAGATATTTCATGACAGTGAAAGGTAAAATGTAGCTGATCCAAACTTGGAAAGTGTGGTAATCTGCAAGTCATATAAAAGATACTTACTCTGGATTATAAATTAATCAAGAAGAAGAAGGCAAGTACTTTTCAAATTAGTTTCTTACAAAAAATTAGTTTATCATCAAAAATAATAGCAACCCTTAATTCTTAATGTTTCTAGTGTTTTAAATTATGGGATACTAAATAGATATCTAATTTATCTAATTATTAATTAACTATCCTTCATTTCCTTTTACATTTATATCTGTCAGTATAGAGTTTTTAATGTTTTGACAGAGAATTTTATTAATTTTTTAACGTTTTATTTTTTCTGAGAGAGAGAGAGAGAGACAGTGTGAGCAGGGGAGGGTCAGAGAGAGAGGGAGACACAGAATCTGAAACAAGCTCCACGCTCTGACCTGTCAGCACAGAGTCGGACACAGGGCTCTACCCCACAAATCGTGAGATCATGACCTGAGCCGAAGTCGGACGCTTAACGGATTGAGCCATCCAGGCACCCCAGAGAATTTTAAAGGTCATGGAACAACTGTAGTTTTCCCCATTGATTATTAAGATCACTCCACAGTTTCATCATATGCAGTAGTTTTTATAGTCTCGTACCATCATGTAAAAACTTCCTCTCATTTCAAAGGGCTTGAACTGTGGGCTGACAAAAATAAAAAGGACATTTAAAAGAGATAAGGATGGGGCGCCTGGGTGGCTTAGTCGGTTAAGCATCCGACTTTCGCTTAGGTCATGGTCTCGCGGTTCGTGGGTTCGGGCCCCGCGTCGGGCTCTGTGCTGACTGCCAGCTCAGAGCCTGGAGCCTGTTTCAGTCTGTGACTCCCTCTCTCTCTGACCCTCCCCTGCTCACGCGGTCTCTCTCTCTCTCTCCTAGAAAAAAAAAATTAAAAAAATAAATAAATAAAAGAGATAAGGATAAAGATATGTACTTAGAGTCATGGGCTTAGACCAAACTTAATATGAGCAAAGACTGTAACATATATGGTAATATCCTAACCATTGAATATTCGGTTCTGGGTTCCACATTTGAATAAGACTTTGAAGGGAGGGGAAACCTCTTCTTTTTGAATAGAGTTGAAGAGACTGGGAAGATGGAGGTGTGTATCTGATTAAAAGTTACTGATACAAAGGAAGTGGAAGTAAATTTAGCCTATGTAACTCCAAAGGGCAAGCCAGGATTTTAACAGGGAATGTTTCAAAGAGACAGACTTTTCTCTTTGTTAAAATAACTCTTCTTCATATTGAGTTGCCCCAAAATGGAATCAGATCACATGGAATCACATTGCTGTGGTGTTGAGGTTTTTGAAAATAACTCTCTGCTGGCAGGGATGTCTTTGAGAGATTTGGGCTGGAAAAAAAATCCCTAAAGCCCATTTCAAATATAAAAGGGTATGATTCTAGAATAGTGATTACTACAATCTATGATGGTGGGTTGTAGCAACCATATCTCTATTTGTTGTTTAATAAGAGATACGTGGATCCTGATGCAGCATGGAGTATTGGCAAGAGAAACAGCCTTTATGTCAGAAACACCTGAGTTAAAATCCTGTTCAGATAACTGTATACCCTTGGGCATGTTGTTATCTCCAAGCTTACCCTCTGTCTTCTGTAAAATAGAAATAAAGCTGCTTGTATTTGTTTCCTGAGCATTACAAGTAATATATCTATGGGGACTCCTGGGTTAGTCAGTCAGTTGAGGCTCAGGTCATGATCCACAGCTTACGGGTTCAAGCTCCGCATTGGGCTCTGTGCTGACAGCTCAGAGCCTGGAGCCTGCTTTGGAATCGGTGTCTTCCTCTCTCTGTGCCCTGCCCCCCACTCACACTCTGTCTCTCTCTGAAAAATAAACATTTAAAAATTTTAAAAAGTAATATATCTACCTTGTGTTTGTAAATTTTAGCTTTTACAGTCTTTAAAAAAAAACAAAGCACTAGGAATACCTGGAAATTTCAGGGGTTGAAGAATTTTTTAAAATATCCTAAATGACAATTTATTAATTCTGTCCTTTTGCATACTGCCAAAATATTTATGTCTTCAGCAGGTGTGAGATATGCATGATGCACATTTGTAATATCTCTATGTGAGTAAAAGGTGCAAAACAGTGGCAGAAATGTGACCAGTCGAGAGAACACATTTTGGATACACCAAAATAAAATTAGAATGGGTAAAACTCAAGGCACCAAGTTTACAATAATAAGATTTAGATATTCTTAACCTAAAATACAACAACAACAACAAACTATTGATTTTATGATGCAATCCTATTTTAAAATTAATTATAAATCAAATAATTTATCAGTTAGAATCCCTTACTTTTTTATTTTTTGGTAATATAGTAGAGAATACATGGTATTTACATAGTGAGGTCACTTTTCCCATAAAATTGCAAATGAAATAATTCATTGAAAATTAAATGGTAAAATCTAGACAAAATGAATAAATAAAGTGGACATCAGGCAAAACTTGATTGGAAGTATTAGCATATTCACTGAAAATATGTATTAATCACAGTTAGGATTGGAAAGAAAATTAAAGTAGTAAACCTAAAAATTGCACAAGTAGGCATTTCCACCAGGTATAAACATCTCTGTTGTAGAGATGGATGCATCAGCTTATTAAAGCTTAACAGCATTGTATGTTTCAGTAATAGACTTAAATCCTCTTGTTTTGAGTTCAAGCTCACAGGTTACCTTGTGTAGTTTATCAACTAGTTAAGACTATGGCAAAATCTGCTTTTCATAAATGCCATACAAAGTAATCCATTATCTATTAACATCAGTCTCTCTGAGCTTGATAGGATGAGAAAGAAAAATTCTCAGTATTCTGATAAAATTTAAGTTTTTAATGTTGCAAAGATGAAGGCCAGACACTGGACCTTGCTAGAATCACCAAGGTAGGGGCACCTGGGTGACTCAGTCAGTTAAGTAAGTGTCTGACTCTTGATTTGAGCCCAGGCCATGATCCCATGGTTCATAGGATCGAGCCCTGCATTGGGCTCTGTTCTGACAGTGTGGGGTCTGCATGGGATTCTCTCTCTCTCTGTCTCTCTCTCTCTCTCTCCCTCTCCCTCTCCCCTTCTCTCCTTCCCTCCCTCTTTCTGTGCCTTCCATGCTCATGTTAGCTCCTTCGCTCACTCTCTCTCAAAATAAATAAATAAACTTTTTAAAATGTTAAAAAAAAAAAAGTCATCAAGGTAATATCCTATCCACAGTATTTTTTGGGAGTCATTGACTCCTCCCCTGGCCATTTTGTAGCCTTGGGACTTTCTCAGTTTCTTTGAAATTTCTTAGTCATGTCAGGTTTTTTTCCCCCATAAGATTCTATAGCTTAAATTATTTTATAGTAATTCTCAGAAGAAATAGAAAAAACAATGTTTATCTCCAGAGAACTTAATCCAGAGAATTATAATCTGTGGAGATATACTACAAACATGACTAGTCACAAGATATTTTCATAGTAGGATATAATAAGTAATACAAATTAGTTCTCTATAGTTTAATTATGTAAGTGTTAAGAAAGAGGGTGCTCAGTTTGAATCAATCAAAGATTGAGGTGGTCAGTTGCATGATGGCTTAGATCTAAATTATTGATAAGAAATACATTGCAGAAGAAAGGCTTAGAGAAAGGATTGTCCGCTGGAGTATTCATAAGAATTTCTGTGTGAATTCCGTTATCACCCTTAAAGATTACGATTTGGGGAGTATATTACTTTTCTACTGCCTCTCTAACAAATTATAATGAGTTTAGCAGTTTGCAATAATACAAATTTATTGTCTCATAATTCTGTAAATCAGAGATCTGACTCCTCATATGTTTTTTCTTCTTAGTTTATCACAACTGTCTCCTGCCTGGAATCTTATCTGGGAGGGATCTTAACTTTGGGAGGTACCTTTTGGTTGTTTGCCAAACTTATTTCCATTTGTCTATAGAACCAAATGCCTGTTTCCTTTGCTGGCTGCCAGCTTGGGGTGATTCTCAAAGTCTAGAAGTCTTCTTCATAGCCTGGCTCATTTCCTTTCTCTTCAATGCTAGATTTATGAGTCTTATGCTTCTTACCTCTTTGACCTCCCTTCTGCCTCAACTTTCCTGCCCTTACCTGAAAAAAGCTGTTCATGTGATTAGATTGCACCCACCTGGATAATCTCCCTATTTTAGAATCTGTAACCTTAAAAACATCTGCAAAAACTTTTTGCAGTATCATAGAACATGTTCATAAGTTCCGTAGATAAGGGTATGGATATATTATTGAGTTTACCACTGTGATTCTGGTCACACTTTGAGAAATCCTGGCATAGAGGCATAAAACTAAAAAACTAAAATTTCAAACATGGTAGAAGATGTATCAATTTCCTAAGAGTATGAAATTAGCAAAAAAAAAAAATAATTCAGATGACATGGGGTCATCAAAGAGTAAGCATGGCATTAAGCAAAAACAGTGATACTTGTTTCTTAAATACTTAAAGAACGCTTGAATTTATTTAGGATCTATTTATTTTCAATATTCTGGTTTCTCTTCAGATCATATAAATCTTTCACCTTTTACTATTTATTTTCACTTGATTGGGACAAATACTTTACATAGTTCTATACATGGAAGTAATCTTTTCACTATGCCTAATCTGTATTTAACTTAGTTTGGAATTTTTTCAGACTATTGGGATTGTTACTATTTGTAAAATTCTTAATAGTAATTGTTCTCATTCAACAACATGAGTCCATTGAGTTGACATTTATTTATTTTTCTGTGATAATAATGTTTCTCTTTCTGATTTTTTCCTAACCTTTTACAATTTATTTTTAAATTTATATAAAATGTACTTTTTTGGTGTGAAGTTATATATATATGTATATGTATATACATTTTGTATACATATATATATAACAAATGCATAGAGTAGTGTAACCACCATCGTATTCACAATACACATTCATCACATCACCACCCTGCCAAAAAATTCCTCATATTTCTCCTTTGCAATTAAATTTTGCCCCTAGCCCTAACTCCCGGCCACCATCGATATGTTCTTTGTCTTTATAGTTTTTTCCTTTCCAGAATGTAATATAAATATAATCATACAAGATGTCACTTTTTTTTAAAGTTTATTTTACTTATTTTGAGCATAAGAGAAAGCACAAGTCAGGAAGGGGCAGAGAGAGAAGAGGAGAGAATCCCAAGAAGATTCTTCACTGTCAGGACAGAGCTGAAAGTGGGGCTCAGACCCATGAACCATGAGATCATGACTTGAGCTGAAATCAGATGTTAACCTGACTGGGCCACTCAGGCTCCCCACTACGTAACTTTTAAAGTCTAGTTTCCTCCAGTTACACAACACATTTGAGATTCATCCAGGTTGCTGCATCTATCAGTAGCTTCTTTGTGTTTGTAATTCTTAAACTTTTGACCAAAAAATGGTTCTAAATTAGAATCTAAGTTTTTATGATTAAGCTACTACAATGTTTGTTTGTTTGCTTGTTTGTTTCACCAGGCACACCCAGGAAATATACTTGTCATTATGCTAACTTTCTGGGTTTTGTGGTTTTTTTCTCTCTTTGTAAATTTCTTTGTGTAAGTAATACACAGAACTAATTTTGAGTTAAATGTGAACTGATAAGTGTGTTTGAGTCCCCTGTTTATTTATTTTTGAGAGAGACAGAGACAGTTTGAGCAGGGGAGGGCAAAGAGAGGGAGACACAGAATCTGAAGCAGGCTCCAGGCTCTGAGCTCTCAGCACAGACCCCAGTACGGGTCTCAAACTCATGAACCATGATATCACAACTTGAGCTGAAGTCGACACTTAACCAACTGGGCCACACAGGCGCCCCAAGCCACCTATCATACTTAAAGTCTGCTTACAGGGGTTTAATGTTGAACCAACAGGTGAACATTGCAGTGTTTTGAAGAGAAGAACTGGACTCAGAGGTATGGTTACATCTCAACAGCTTATTATGCTGTAAACAAATGTTAAAGAGAATCCAAAAAACAAGTTAGTTGGATTTGATGACATATATGAATTTTTCTTTTGTTATAATTAACATTTTTCTTATGCTAACATTAAAATTATTTTAAAGGCACCTGGGGTGCTCAGTTGGTTAAGTGTCTGACTTCAGCTCAGGTCATGATCTCTCAGTTCCTGGGTTCAAGCCCTACGTCGGAATCTGTGCTGACAGGTCAGAGCCTGGAGCCTGCTTCAGATTCTGTCTCCCTCTCTCTCTGCCCCCACCCCCTGCTCACCCTCTGTCTCTCTCAAAAATAAATAAGCATTAAAAATTTTTAATAAAATTAAAAAATATTTTAAATACAGCAGCTGGTGGTAGGACAGAGGTAGCTGAGAAACATGTACAATGACAGGAAGAAAGTAGTTTAAATTTTATGCATCTATAGATACGTAGCAGAGTGGATAAGCCACGTTCAGATAATTGAGTTTTGAGCAGATGTGAATTTGTTCTCATTAGAATTCATGTTCCAAGCCCTACACAATGCAAATAAATACCTACTGTGCAGGAAACTGGAGGCTTAACCTTTTCTGCCTCTTAGATATGAGCATCTCATTCATAGCTCCATACTTAAAAAATAGACAGTTCCATAAGTCAGTTGTGCAGCTAAAAGAATCATTAATCTTTAAATAAGAAATTGTTCATTCTGCACTCTGCTGGGGATTATATAGTGCCTTTCATGTACTGTACCTCAGAGTGTTTTACTAAGCAGTGAAGTATTTTGGAGATGTGTGATGAATATGAAACTCACATAACTGCAGCAAAAGCGGATGCTATTTGGTTAAGAACTATTTGTTAAATCAGAAATCTGCCACCCATGTTTGATGCTTGGCATGCAAGAATCAGTGGAGAGCAAAACACATGCTTATTTTCCAACAAGCATGAAGAGAATTTTCCAAAGTGTAGTATTTGCATAAAGAAGTTTATCCATGAATTAAAATTCTTCAAGGATTTAAAAGGACAAACATCAGGATTTAATGGTATAGGATAAAACTTGGGATTTTTAGCTGAGGTTACCAAAGAGGCATAAGAGCTTTCGTAGACACCAGGCAGTGTGGCTGCTGTGTTGAAGATGAGTACTGTTTGCGGAGATAGCCATGAACTTCATCAAAGATACAAGAGAAGGTTCTCTGTGAGGCTTCCCTGACTCCCCCAGTGACTTCTGTGTTCTTCTGTGACCCTTTTTAAATAATTTCTTTTCTACCACTCTGATGAATTAAAATTTACCTGTTTAATTTTCTGTTGGCTTCCACTAGTCTGTGGCTTCTGTACAACCAACACGACACCATGCTTTACTCACTTGTACTCCCCAGGGCCTAGTGCAGAGGGCAGTAGAGGAGAATAGCTTGGCTGAGGTGTGCTGTAGGAATGAAAAGTCAAAATGTAAAGGTCAATGTGTCTTGGGGAGTGCGCTAAGATAAAAACAGAGGTGAAAAAAATTTTAAAAAGATGTTCTTAGGTGGACAAATGCCTCCAAATATTGCTTTTTAACATTCAAATGATGGGTTAATTAGTATTTTAAATCGGCTTAATTATCTTGGCTGGCATGAATTCTTTGAGTTCTAAAAAATAAATTTTGTCTATATTAGTCAAGGTTCAACAAGAGAAAGAAAAACAATAGAAAATATAGATTAAAGATTTTTTTTAGCATTTGTCTATTTAATCCAACTCTGGTGTTCTGATCTAATGTTTTATAAGTTTTTTAAATACAGGCTTTGTATGTTTTGGTTAAACTATGCATTTTTTCAGCTTTGTTTAGTTATCTTGACAAATAAAGTTTTAATATATTTAAGGTGTACAGCAAGGTGATTTGATGAACAATGTGAAAAGATTCCTCTCATCGAGTTATAACAAACACATCTCTCAACTCATATACTTATCTTGTTTTCCTCCTTTGGTGAGAACATTTATGCTCTAATCTCAGCAAATTTCAATCATGCAATATAGTGTTATCACTTATAGCCACCACATTTTATGTTAGATCATCAGAATTTATTCATCTCTTAGCTGAAAGTTTGTAACCTTTTACCACCTCTTCATAATTCCGAACCCCCAGACAACCACTTTTCTCTTTTGTGTCTATGAGTTTGATTTTTTTTTTTAAGATTCCACGTGTAAGTGATACTGTGCAGCATTTGACTTTCTCTGGGTTATTTCATTTAGTATAATGAAAAGTTCATTCATGTTGTTGCAAATGACAGGACTTCTTTCTTAAGGCTAAATAGCATTCCATTGTATAGATGTACCGTATTTTCTTGATCCATTTTTTCATTGATAGACACTTCATTTGTTTCTGTACCTTGGCAATTATGAATAATGCTGCAGTGGATGTGAGAGTGCAGATTTCTTTTGGAGATAATGGTTTCATTCCATTTAGATATGTTCCCAGCAGTGAGATATGCTGGATCATATGGTAGTTCTATTTTTAATTTCTTGAGGAGCCTCCATTGTGTTTTCCATAGTGGCTGTATTCATTCTACATCTCATCAACAGTGTGTTGCCTTTCCTCCACATCCTCACCAGCATTTATCTCTTGTCTCTTTGAGAGTAGTCATCCTCACAAGTGTGAGGTGGTTTATCTCATTGTGGTTTTGATTTACATTTCACTGATGATTAGTGATATTAAGTATCTTTTTATATACCTATTGGCCTTTTATATGTCTTCTTTGGGAAAATGTCTATTTAGATCCTTTGCCTGTTTTTTAATTGGTTTATTTCTTATGTTTGTTTGCTTTGTCTTGTTTAATTTAGTTTTGCTTTGGGTTATATGAATTCCTAATTTATTATGGATATTAACCCCCCTTATCCGATATGTGTTTTGCAAATATTTTCTCCAATTCTATAGGTTGCCCTTTGATTTTGCTGATTATTTTCTTTTTTTCTTTCTTTTTTTTTT
>NW_027529521.1:392-485 GCF_008692635.1 Crocuta crocuta | reverse complement strand
TATTAATTCTGTTTTAAATGTCTGGAAGAATTCCCCAGGGAAGCCGTCTGGCCCAGGGCTCTTATTTTTTGGGAGATTTTTGATAATTGATTC
>NW_027529521.1:0-165 GCF_008692635.1 Crocuta crocuta | reverse complement strand
TATTTGAGTGCCCTCTCTTTTCTTTTTGTGAAGCCTGGCTAGAGGTTTGTCAATTTTGTTTCTTTTTTCAAAAAACCAACTCTTGGTTTTATTGATCTGTTCAACTATTTCTTGCTTTTGATATTGTTTATTTCTGCCCTGATTTTTATTATTTCTCTTATCCTA
>NW_027529520.1:199960-201243 GCF_008692635.1 Crocuta crocuta | reverse complement strand
ATGTGGAAACTAATTTGACAATAAACTATTAAAAAAAAACAAAAATAAAACACTCATGGTATAGTAATAAGGAGCATGGATTCATGAGTCAAACCCTCTGGATTTGGATATCATCTCTACCACCTACAAGCTATGTGTCCTTGGGAAATGCTTCAGCTTCCTTTTCCTCATTTGAAAAGTGAGGGTTATATTAGAACCTACTCTATATGGATTTTTCAGACTATAAAATTAGATGATATGAATTAAAGTACCCAGTTCAGTGCTTAGAAAAAAATAAATGTTCAACAAATATCCCCCCCAAAAGGGGAAAAAGGTGATAAACACAACTTTATAATGTTGACTATTTATTTTATACTGTGTTCTTTTGAAATCTTAATAGTAATAAGTGTGGATGTGTGTGTATACATACCTACACACATATCTATGATATGCAATACATATGTGATATATATGTGTGTTCTGCTTTACTCAACATTATTTCATACATATTTTTCCACATACCAACACAAATCCATATAATTTTCATGTAATTCTTGTTGAAATTTTTCATTGAACTGCTTTTTTTTTTAAACAAATAGTTTATTGTCAACTTGGTTTCCATATAACACCCAGTGCTCATCCCCANTTCAGGTCCTTCATCCATTTTGAGTTTATTTTTGTGTATGGTGTGAGAAAATGATCTAGTTTCATTCTTCTGCATGTTGCTGTCCAGTTCTCCCAACACCATCTGTTAAAGAGGCTGTCTTTTTTCCATTGGATACTCTTTCTTGCTTTGTCAAAGATTAGTTGACTGTATACTTTTGGGTTCAATTCTGAGTTCTCAATTCTAAACCAGGCTCCGAGCTAGCTGTGGAACCCACGGACCGTGAGATCATGACCCGAACCAAAGTTGGACGCTTAACCGACTGAGCCACCCCGGCCCCCCATCATTAACTGCTTTTTGAAGATTTGGAATTATTTTCAAAATTGCTAATAACACTGCTACAAACATCGTTAGGCAATATACCTTACATACTCCAAACACATATACAAGTTTGTGTGAAAATTACAACACTCTCCCCACCCAGTTTTAAAAGTTACAACATCATTGAGTTTGAAATCAAACAAGGAAACTCTGTAGGGGTGATTAAAAAAAGAGGAAACTCACAGCCAAAACAGTAAATAGTGCTGAAGCCTCATGACCCATAGAGGAATCAGATATGGATGTAAGTCAAAATCTGGGGTATTTTTTCTTTTCTTTTTAAAATTAAGATATGAAATAAAATCATCCTTTTGAAGTAGAT
>NW_027529520.1:195014-199815 GCF_008692635.1 Crocuta crocuta | reverse complement strand
TTTGGATGAAGAGTTCTTCAACTTTTAATACATGTATATAATATTGTAATAACCATGACAATTAATATAAGAAACAATACTATCATCCCCCAAATTCTTTCATGTTCCTATGTAGTCAAATCCTTCTCCCACCTCCTCATGTCTGGAGTTTTAATGCCTTGCTGAAATGAGGGGGAAGCTGCAGACATAGTTTGTGTGGTAAGCTGGATTTGGGCTTCTTGAAATAAGTAGTACTACCAAAACCCTGACTATTGGCCTACAAATGTGGACTTGTAAACAGAAAATCCATTCTCAGCCCTGGGTTCTCCATGAAAAAACTTCACTGGAAAAGAAATTAAAAAAAAAACAAAGACTGGTTCCAAACTGATAAATTCTAAGGGACACTGCAGAAGCAAACACAAAACCGTTCCATAGTGACGCCACTACAACCTGGTGTATATGCAGAACTCACGGGTAAGACAATTCTCTCTAAAAAAGAGATCATAACAAAAAATTACAAAGCAAACAGGAAATCTTACCACCAAAACCAAAATAAATGGAAAAAACCCCAACCCAGAATATGTAATAACAGGAAAATTTTGTTTCAAAGGAAATCTAACTGAATAATCTACTTAGAAGTTGAAGTATTATACAAAAATTATGATGAAATAAAAATATTTTCTGATATCCCAAGTCTCAAAGTTTATTATTTACAGAATTTCAGTAAAGGTACTACTAAAGGATACATTCCAGCAAGAGTGATATTGAAACCAGGTTAGGAGTGTAATGCAATTAAGCAATGTTGAGTAAAGAAATCAGAGGGTGCCACTTTGACTCAGGTCATGATCTCATAGTTCGTGCATTTGAGCCCTGCGTCAGGCTCTGTGCTGACAGCTCAGAGCCTGGAACCTGTTTTGGATTCTGTGTCTCCTTCTCTCTCTGCTCTCCCCCAGTCACACTCTGTCTCTCTCAAAAATAAATAAACATTAAGAAAATAAATCAGTAAATATTGTTGAAAATTCCAAGTAAATATTGACTGTAAAATATCATAATAATTAACTTGATAAAGTTTATAGAGTGAAAATCTAGATTACTATAACATGGAATATAGAAGGGGAAAGTTGAGAATTCTAAGATTCTTGACACTTTGGGGAGAAGGCTAGAAGTATTAACTTTAGACTATTAGAAAAATGTATAGTAATAGGTATCTTTAAAATTGTAAGTGTAATCACTGAAAGAATGAAAATAACACCCATAACTGTCAAACCAGTAGGGGGAAAAGCTCAATCAATTTATCTGAAGGCAGAAAAGAAGGGAAAAATAAGTAAACAAAAATTATGGCAAATATGAAATACAAAAGAATACGATAGAAACAAGCCCAAATATATTTACAGTTAATAGGTAAATGTAAATCAATCATAGGTGTATACTAAAAGAGGCTGTCAGATTGGATATCAAAACAAAATACAGGTGTATGTTGCTTACAGAAGACACACCTGAAACAGAATGACACAAAAAGGCTAAAAATAAGGGGGTAGAAAAAGATATACTAAGCAAAGATATGGCAATATCAGTATCATACAAAAGAATTCATGGTGAAAACTATTAATATAAATAACAAAGAAATGATTTAATCTTTTATCAGCCACCAAGAAAGTATAACAATCATGAACCTGTATGTACTCATAATATCAGATTAATATATTAAGCAATAGTTAAGCAAATTACAAGAAGAGATAGACAAATCCACATTCATAATGGGACATTTTAACACTGTTATAACAAAGCACACAAGTAGTAAAAGTGTAGAAAATCTTGACATGTTAAAAAAATGTATATCCTTGGGGCGCCTGGGTGGCTCAGTCGGTTAAGTGTCCGACTTCGGCTCAAGTCATGATCTCACGGTTTGTGGGTTCAAGCCCCGCATCGGGCTCTGTGCTGACAGCTAGCTCAGAGCCTGGAGCCTACTTCAGATTCTGTGTTTCCCTCTCTCTCTGACCCTCCCTGCTCACACTGTCTCTCTGTCTCTCTGTATCTCTGTGTCTCTCTCTCTCTCAGAAATAAATAAAACATTAAAAAAATATTTTAAAAAATGTATATCCTCTACAAGGTACTAATTAATTTGAGTTGACCTTCTACTTAACAACCTTATATAACTCTCTTCTTGTTTTTATTAGATTATGTATAGATTTTTTTATCTGGAAAATTATATAATCTACAAATTACTAATATTTTTTCTCTTTCAATCTTTATCCTTTTTGTTTTTATTTCTTATCTCCTTGCATTGACCATTACTTCCATCCAATACAATGTAAAATTGTAGTTGGGTAAGTGGGCATCCTTGACATATTCCCATCTTTAAAGAGAACACTACTAAAGTATCATCATTAAGTAAAACATTTGATAGATTTTTTTTTATGGTGAGAGAGATACCCTTTATCAGTTTAGAGAAGATTGTTTCTATTTCTAGTTAACTAAGAGTTTCAATAGCCAAACTATGGAAGCAACCCAAATGTCCATTGACTGATGAATGGATAAAGAAGTGGCATATATATTCAATTGAATATTACTCAGCCATAAACAGAATGAAATCTTGTCATTTGCAATAACATTGATGGAGCTAGAGTGTATAATACTAAGCAAAGGAAGTCAGTTAGAGAAAGACAAATACCATATGATGTCACTTATATGTGGATTTTAAGAAACAAAGCAAATGAGCAAAGGAAAAAGATGAGAAAGACAAACCAAGAAACAGATTCTTAACTATAGAGAACAAACTGGTGGTTACCAGAGGGTAGATAAGTGCGAGAATGGGTTAAATAGGGGATGTGCACTTGGGATGAGCATCAGGTCTTGTACGAAAGTGTTGAATCACTATATTTTACACCTGAACAAATATAACACTGTATATTAATTATATTGGAACTAAAACAAAGTCTTCTTTAAAAAATAGGGCCTCTAATACTTTGGACACAATGAAAAGCTTATATAAATATGTAACCTTAAAGCATTTAAGTAAAATTGCCCTAGAATTAACTCGGCACAGGGTTGAAGAAGAGTTTAATGAAATGGAAACATATGAGTGATGATCAAGAAAGTGAGAAGTCAAAACCCTAGCTCCACAACTAGCGGCCTGCAGTGGATCTGGAGAGGGAAAAAGGTTATCAGACATTGCAGGATATCTAAGACCAGTTTTTGCCATTTTTACTTAAAAATTCTAAAAGGAAGTTGCTGAAATATGTGATATTTTGTGTGGGGCAGAGTGAACACAAGAAACATACTAAGAGGCTTTAATTTAAATTGAATTTGAAGCTAATAAGTATGAGAGTCATAAAGAAAACTGAGTGGGTTTTGAGAACTCTTTAAAAGTAGACTATTTAGCATTCAGCAATAATTTCAGTTGTCCTGTTGCAAAAGAGGCACAATGGTGGAGCACATATGCTGAACTTTGAGAAATGTTTCTGTGGTGGAACCATTCATAGAGAATGGAGAAGCTGAAAAAAACATCTGGGGGTGAAGGTCATGGTCCCTTTTGGGGTTTGGGTATGGCTATTTGAAATATCCAAAGGAATAAATCTGAAAGAATCATGAAAAAAACAAGGAAATTGTTTGGCCATAGTGAAAAATGTCAACAGACCCTTTTGATTATTGTTAGATAAAGCAGATGAAATTTATTAAGGATTCAAAAGTTTTAATAATACAATGAACAAACTTGACCTGATAAACCTATATTGAACCTAAGTTTTACATATGAAATAAACTAATCTCAAAGAATGTTTCAACAAATATGAAATATTTTATTTTATTTTTTNNNCTAGTTTTTTTTTTTTTTACTTTTAATGTTTATTTATTTTTGAGAGAGAGAGACAGAGAGAGAGCATAAGTGTGGGAGGGACAGAGAGAGGGAGAGGATCCCAAGCAGGCTCCATACCATCAGCACAGAGCCCTACGTAGGGCTTGAACTTGTGATTTGTGAGCCAAAACCAAGAGTCAGACACTTTAATTTAACTGACTGAAACACTCAGGAACCCCTATGGACTAAATGTTCTAATCAAAATATATAGGATATATGTATGGATTTAAAAAATGCCCCTCTAAATGTTGCCTACAAAAGACTCAGTAAAAATACNAAAAAGCCGGAGTAGCAATACTTGTATCAGACAAAATAGACATAAAACAAAGAGAAACAGAAGACCATTACATAATGATAAAGAGAGCAATCTAAAAAAAAGATGCAACATTTGTAAATATTTTTGATCACAATATAGAAGAACCTAAATACATAAAGCAAATATTAACAGACCTAATGGGGGAAATTGACAGTAATATCATAATAGTAAGGGCCTTATTTTGTTTTGCCAATATATACTCTGACAAATAGTTACTTAATTTTTTTAAATTTTTATTTATTTTTGAGAGAGAGAGAGAGAGAAAATGAGTGAGAGAGGGGCGGGGAGAGAGAGGGAGACACAGAATCTGAAGCAGGCTCCAGGCTCTGAGCTGCCATCACAGAGCATTAAGCAGTGCCTGAACTCATGAACCATGAGATCATGACCCAAACAGAGGTCTGATGCTTAACTGACTGAGTCACCAAGGTGCCCTACAAATACAAAATACTTCAATCAAAGGGATTAATTCTATTGCCCAGTAAGTAATAATACTTTTGACACAGTACATTAAATTATTTTAAAATATTAAAAAGTGGGCAAAACTTCAAACAAATAATTAGGATTTTTTAGACTTAGGGGAAATGAGATAGCTGCAAATTCTCATACTAGAGTAAAAGATGCTTGACAGTATATGTGCTAGATGTCAAACTCTG
>NW_027529520.1:190807-194627 GCF_008692635.1 Crocuta crocuta | reverse complement strand
TATAAAATAGGGTTAGTGCAATGTTGAGAAAAATGTGAGAAGACACTTAAATAATATTAAGAATAAACAGTATAAACTAAACTAACCAAAAATATTGAATGAGTGTTGAAATTTATTGAATACGTTTTCTGATTTATATGCTTCTTCTATATATTTTCTCTTTTAAAATTGTCTATCATACAGACAATTAACAACCTTGATATAAGGGACATATAGGTAAATTACTCCCAGCAGCTAAAGAACGTGTGTTAGTATATGTATAGATATTCAACCATCTTTGCATTTCTGGAATAAAGCCTTCTTGGTTTTGGTGTATTTTTTATACATCAATTCTGGATTGAGTTCACTATTTTATTTTGCTAGATTTTCATTTATTTTNTTCATGTTTGGTGTTAAGATTATTTTATTTTTAAATATTTTTTTGATGTTTATTTATTTTTGAGAGCAAGAGCAAGAGAGAGCATGAGCAGGGGAGGAGCAGAGAGAGAGGGTGACACAGAATCTGAAGCAGGTTCCAGGCTCTGAGCTCTCAGCACAGAGCCCAATGCAGGCCTCGAACATATGAACCCATGAGATCATAACCTGAGCTGAAGTTGGATGCTTAACCGACTGAGCCACCCAGGTACCATAATTTGGTGTTAAGTTTATACTAGCCTCATAAAATATGCAGGACATCCAGATTATTGCAGTAGATTAAGTTTATTTGTCCTCTCTTCTTTTAAACTCCACCAAAATAACATAAAGAATAAAACAGGAATTCACCTACAAACAAGGACAATGAGTCTAAGATTCGAGAGGGGTAACACAGGAGTCTTTGCTAAATTATTATTTATAAGATCTAAAGCAAATATAATAAAATGTTATGATATGACTAAGCTGGGTTGCAGGTACATGGGGGTCCATTGTCTTTTCTTTCTTAATTTTTAGGAATGATGAAATATTTCTTGATGTTAAAAATAGACAAGTTAGTTTCAAATAGTTATATGTGCTCTAAAAGTGCTTCTCAAATTTTAATGTGCATATGAATAACCTAGGGAATTCTTATTGAAATGCAGATACTGAATCATTAGGTCTGGAGCGGGGCCTGAGATTCTGCATTTCTTGTAAGCTCCCAAGTGATGTCAATGCTGGTGGTCCATGGACCACCATTTGAGTAGTAAGGTTTTAAGGGAAATAAAACAAGGCAATGTGATAGANTAATGTATTCTTGAAAAACTTCTCTAAATAGTGATATTTGAGTCATTAAAATGTCTCTATGAATGATATTCCAAGTAGAGAAAAGAGCAAGTGCAAAGGCACTCAAGTGGGAATAGGTTCTGGCATTTTCTAGAAACAGAAAAGGCCACTGTGGCCTTTTTAAAGTAGTTAAGTGTTTCTTCCACATTTCAGGTGTAATTAGGTGAAAATATCACTGTATTTGGAGCCATAAAACTTAGGTCTGGTCTTCATCCCATTAGCTCTGTNGTTTCCTCGTGAATATTGATGAATAATACCTATTCTCCAGTGTCAATGTGAGGATGAAATAAGGCAAGGTATTAAAAAGCACTTTGTAAATTGCAAAATACTATACACATATAATTATTGCATAAATAAAGTGCTATCATGTGATCTGAGTCTATACAGCTCTAAACTACACAACACTACAGCTATATGTAGTGGCTTTTATTGTGTGCTATGTCTCTTTAATTATTTCAGACACTTATGTGTCAGGTTGCTGTAGGCTAAGTTGGTCGGTCTGTTGCTGCAGTTCTCTGCCAGTGCACAACTCTCACTATGCTTCATGTTCTATTTTTAAGTGCATTGGAAATTTTCTTTGACTCTTTTGGCTGTTTGACCCACTTTAGCTCATAATAGAGTAACTACTTGGATATTCCAATGCGATTCACATTTCTTTTTCTTTTCTTTTCTTTTTTANATCTGAAGCAGGCTCCAGGCTCTGAGCTGTCAGCACAGAGTCCAATGCAGGGCTCGAACCCACAAACCGTGAGATCATGACCTGAGCCAAAGTCGGATGCTTAACTGACTGAGCCACCCAGGCGCACCTGTTTTGTGATTCACATTTCTTAATCAGAAGAGTTGACTTACAATGAACAACCACTACTTCAGTAAAAATAAGTTGACACCATTCGAAGACTGCACAACTATTGTTCTGTGCCAATAATGCCTTTAGATGATTCTAATGATACTTCTCAAGAATCCTGAGAAATCATCTATAGGGTCAGGTGTTTTAGAATTCTGAGGTGTTTCCTAATTTAAAATCTTTTGATTGTATATGGACACTGGAGACTTTTAATTAAATCTTATCTTTGAGTATAGGCAGCATCTTTAATTCCATGAGCAATGGAATAGCAGCTAGACTACCTCTGTTCTAGTATAACTCTAAAACCACAAGGTCCTGGTCTTCTTTATCTACTAGGAACAAGGAATACCCGCAAAAGCTATTGTTAAGATCCAGCAAAATAATGTGTGTTTCTGAAAGTATAAAAATTCAAAATATTATTTTGTCACATGATATTTAANAGCCCTAATAGAAATTGCTGAAAGAGTCTAGGGTTTATCTAGTGTAGAGTGTTGCTCTCTAACCCAGAATCTATGCTGAATAAATATTTACTGATTTTGACATAGGCATTAATAAAAGAGACCATTACTCTTCTGTCAACAAGAAAAGAATAAGCCAGAAACATACAATTAGTAAGTCCTGTCAATGCTATCTCATAATATCTCTGGAATTGATCTATTGCCACTGTTACTGCCATGTTCAGGCCTTTATTTTATAACTGAACTAACTATTGCCTTAGCTTCATTACTCCAATCTGAACTACTTTCAGTCCAATCTTTCCATTTAAGCCAGAATGGTATAATATATGTACAAATCTGATCTTGTTACTCTCTGATTAAAACCCTCCACTGGGTATAGTATCAAGCATTAACTTCTTAGAATGAAATATGAGGTCCTTCCCCATCAGGCCTCTCTTATCCAAGCTCTTCTCCTACTACTCTGCCATATGATCCCTAGAATCTTGAACATGGAAATGTTTTCTTATACCTCCTTGCTTTCATACATGCCATTTCTTTTACATGGAACTCCGTTGAGCCTCTTCAGTTGGAAAGTTTATTCATTAAATAATTCTGCTCAAGCATCCTTTTCTCTGGAAACCTGAGTGTAGCATGAATCTTGAAACAAAGTAACTGCATGGGTCATGCATTTCTTTTGTCTTCATCAGACTTATCGGGTTAGTCCATCGTGCCTCTATATAAGGAGTTCATAATTATTTACCTGTCTTGAGTAAAAATTTTGAGAATGCAGTAATGAATAAAAAATTGCAACTGCTTCACTGTCTACAGGGTATTAGGCAATGCTGACACTCAGAAATGAAAATTTTCCAGAAAACTGTAACATATTTATTTCGATATCATTTTATTTGATGATAGTGGGGAAAAAAGAATATAAACCTGCCTTTAAACGTGGACTTTTTCCTCCATACATTTTCACTTTACCAGCCATTAGCCAATCTAGCTGTTTTGCAATCATTAGGGATGCTGCAGAAGCCAAAAGGAAAAGCTAGACAGCGATGCACATTAGCAGAGTAAAGACGTGTGTGTGTGTGTGTGTGTGTGTGTGTGTCCCAAGAGCGAAAGATCAAAGGAAAATTGCCCCAAACACTGCAAGAAAGTGAACAATAAACCCGAAACCCAGTGAATCTCAAGGTTCATAAAGTCTCCATCCGGGGGGAAATTAGTATCTGTAGTTTACCCTAAGCTTTAGTGCACAGGAGAGTGAAGACAAAAATACACAAAGGGAAAGCGGAGTGAGGCGTTG
>NW_027529520.1:187254-190741 GCF_008692635.1 Crocuta crocuta | reverse complement strand
AGTTAGAGGCTGTAAGAGAAAAGTGGAATGACTGGACCAGATAGGGGTTGGCAGATTTAGCAAATGCAGTATTTGAGACATACTAAAAAATAACTCGTTTATCACAAAATCAAATTTAATTGAGCATCCTGTATTTTATGTGGCAAATCTAAGAAAAGAGAGAAAGACGTTATTCTACATTTCTCGGTTGTGTAAAACACTCAAAGGCCCCTAGAAAATACAGCGGTTAAGCCCAAGTATCTGACTTCTCAGAGAGAGGCTATTTCCGGTCTCGGACACTGAAAAGATGAGGGGGAGGGTAGAGACGAGGAGTGGAGGAGTAGAGAAGTCCGCCAGCGTCCCACAATCCTCTTCTCTAGGTTCCTCTTTCCTCGCTCAAGATGGCGCTGCTCCTGATACCTTCTTCACGCTGGGCAGCCGCAGCGACTGCTTTTGAAAAGCGTCGCCACGTTGCGATTCGGATCCGGCCTCTAGTCTCTGTCGGTGGTGCAGGTCCTCAACGGAGATCACGTCAGCTCGGCGCCTCGGGAGCTGCTCTAATTTCCCAGGTGAGGTGCCATTCACGTGGAAGAGTAGGGTGAAGGACAAAGAGACCTATAGAAAAGTTTGCCCTCACGCCTTCAGGTCAGAGAGAACACCGAGAAGAAAGGTTGTCAGGGCTAAACTCGGAACGTCAGTAAGTATAGGAAATTAGGGTTAGTAATTGGAGGAAGGGGTGAAGAAAACCTTTGTGGTACAGCACAGGGGAATGGGACGGAAGGTTCCAGGCAGAGGGCACCTGGAGCACTAGTTATTCTCAAAGGATTTACATGCCCCCTCCCCCTCCCTTTGGAGTCTAAGAGTTTGAGTAGACGGGATCCCCAGGTTGATTACCTTTCCAAATGCAAGGAAAACTGGCTACTTTTCCAAAGTCAGTAATGGAATTTAGGACTAATATGGCTATGGTTCGGATTTTACTTACTTGGAAATAGCAGTTGGGGAGCATTGTAAAATGACAGCAGAACTACCTGTAAACAAGAGGCTAATTGAGTTGGCACCAGTTGACTCTGCTGACAGTGCTTCTTGATAGGCCAAAAACCATACCTATCTTTCTCTCCAAAACACAGACCGCCCTAAATTCGTATGTAAACATGATTGTCCTTTGATCTGAAAATAGTATTCTTCTGTGTACACAGGTCGCTTTGGAAGCCATAAGGCTACTTATCTTTAATTAATGAATGTAGCTTTTCTTGTAGTGCCTCTTAATTTGTGTCCAGAATTCTCTCTTGGCAGTTTCAAAAAAAAAATTTATACTTGTACTTTGGTATATCTTTCTATTTTCTATATATTGACAAAAAGTTTAACTGCCACTACTTGTTCATCAGTATCACTGAAGGTTAGTTTTGAGAAGCATCGTCGTAAATGATTGATTCCATGTGAACAGATATTTAATGTCTACAATGTACGTAGCGCTATGCTAGATAATGAGGGTACCCAGAGAAACATACATAAATGCCTTTTAAGACCAGTTTAGTTAACGAGTGTGTATCTATGCGTTAAAAGAATACCTGAACAAGGTAGGTAGGTTAAATATCAAATGAATAGTATAAACAATAAGGGCAGTAACCATCTAGAGGAAATAGGGATAATTAAGGACCAGATTATAGAGAGAATTTCATGCTGGTGATAGAACTGAGGAGAACATTTTAAGGAGGAAGAATAGGGAATGACAGCCATGTGGAATGCTGGAGAAATTATATCCATTTGTTCATCCAGTGATTATTGAACACCTTTAAAGCACTGAACAGAATAAAATACAGGCCCTGTCCTTGAAGAGTTTAAAATTTAAGAAAGAAAAATGTAAGTAAACAGGCAGTTATAATACAGTAGTGCAATGATGAGAAGGATACAGTGTACTGAAAGAGTATAATTGAAGGACATCAGGTCTAATTTTGAGGTGGGAAAAATGCCTTGAATAACTGATAACTAAGCCAAGACCTTAAAAATTAAGAGAAATTAGCTAAAGAGAGAAATGTGTGCAAAGGCCCACAGGTAAGAGAGAGCATGGACCTTTTGTAGAAATGCACGTAGTTTAGGCTACTGTGGAGTTCAGGATAGAAACAGCAGATCAGGCTAGAGAAGCAAATCCAGATCATTTTGTTAAAGGTTTTACAACACTTTATAATTGAAAGTTTGTAACACATGATCTTTTGGGAGCCTTTCTTGTTCTGTAGTCCTCTAATAAGCCTAATGAAGGTAAGATAAAATTTGTAGGACTTTGGCTGGCTGGGAGGATGAGGGGGAAGGAGAAGTTAGAGTTTCAGGGGAAGTGATGGAAATAATTAGCTCTCTCTCTTTTCATGAACACTGTCCCCACAACTTTCTTCTTCCACTGTCTTCTGTACATCCTACCATTCCCTTTGGTTACCATTTCCAAAGTGTAAAAAACAAGAAAAAGGTGTTAACTTTTGTTTTCTGCTTCTTAAAGGCATGCAACTCTTGCCATAATTTTTTTAAAAATGTAGATTTAACATGGAGATTAAGGAATGGTTATAAGGCTGTTATACTTTTAGGACAGTCATTAGTAAATAGCATAATATTTTAGAGCTGAAAGGAATTTTTGTGCAGTGTTATGAAACATGTTAATAGGTTGGATCAGCCCTTTTTTAATATGAAATTCAGTAGAATAAGAAAGAAAATGTCAGTGCTTTATACATATTAAGGGAAATATTGTTTTATATACTGTTTTATGTGTATATGTACATTGCCACATGTATGTGATTACTGGGATGCATTGTAAAATGTGTTTTTCACACAGGATTATTCACTGGATGTATGTCGTGCAGTATGGTAGTCACCAGCTCCATGTGGCTGTTAAAATTTAAATTAAATTAAAAATTTAATTCCTTGGTTGTATTAGCCACATTCCAAGAGCTATAAAGGCACGTATATATGGGACATTTCCATCATTGCAGGAAGTTCTGTCCGACAGTGCTGCTTTAGAGAAGATCATGTCCAGCCTTCTAATTTTGAAGATGAGTTAACTAAATCCTAGTATAGATAAATGACAGCCTTTAAGGCCATTCATTCATTTATTTTCTTCTCTATGTCAGGTATTTATATAAAGGTAAATAAGACTGTTGTGGACATGAAGCAATAAATGTTGAATCATAAAGGTACTTATACTAGAGCTCTGTTAATAGAGGGAAACACCTTAAACATAAAAGTTTTTTATTAAAATTGTAAGTATGTTAAGATTTAAATTGTAATGATTTATTATACAGTTGCTTCTCTACTATATTAGTTAATATTAAAAAGACATGAGTTTTGGGGCGCCTGATGAGTACCTGAGTCAGTTGAGCATCTGACTCATTTTGGCCCAGGTCATGGTCTGAGGATTGTGGGATCGAGCCCAGCATTGGGCTCAGTCCTGAGCTCCCTCTGCCCCTCTCCCTCACTTGTGCTCTCCCTCTCTCTCCCCTTAAAAAAAAAAAAAAAAAAAAACACA
>NW_027529520.1:185383-187087 GCF_008692635.1 Crocuta crocuta | reverse complement strand
CATTTTGTCCACAACACTTTTTATCTAAGTTTAAAGAATTAATTCTTGATCCTGACCCTGATTGTATACTTTTCTTCATTTGCTTCTTAAAAAATATCTTTTTTGAGTTTTATCCACATAAGATATAATTCACCTATTTAAAGTGTGCAATTCAGTGGTTTTTATTTTTTTATTTTTTAAGCTCAATCAGCACACTTATAATTAACAATGATTAATTTAATTCAATTTTTTTAAATTTTAGAGTGCAAATAGGGGAGAGGGGCAGAGGGAGAGAGAGAATCTTAAGCAGGCTCCAAGCTCAGTGTGGATCAAGAGTTGGATGCTCAAACAACTGAGCCACCCAGGTGCCCTGAAATTCAGTGGATTTTAGTATATGTAATGATATATACCACTGTCACCATAGCCAATTTGACATCTTTAGTACCTCAAAAACAAACTTGCCTCCCTTTTGCCTATTACCCCCCGCCCATTTCCCTCTGTCACCAGACCTAAGAAACCACTAATCTGTGATCAGTTTCTATAGTTTGTCTATTTTGGACATTTCACATAAATGGAATCCTATAATATGTGGTCTTTTGAGACTGGCTTCTTTCACTTAGTAGTAGTATGTTTTCAAGGCGCATCCGTGTTATGGCATATATTAAGTACTTCATTTTTTTAAAAAATATTTATTTATTCTTAGAGAACATGAGCAGGGGAGGGGGAGAAAGAGGGAAACACAGAATCCAAAGCAGGCTCCAGGCTCTGAGCTGTCAACACAGAGTCTGATGTGGGGCTCAGTCTCACGAGATCATGACCTGAGCTGAAGTCACACGCCTAACCGGGTGAGCCACCACGTGCTC
Source organism: Crocuta crocuta (assembly GCF_008692635.1). Classification (NCBI taxonomy): domain Eukaryota; kingdom Metazoa; phylum Chordata; class Mammalia; order Carnivora; family Hyaenidae; genus Crocuta; species Crocuta crocuta. The sequence continues at coordinate 186,245 of NW_027529520.1, read as the reverse complement.
ATTTGTTTTTATGGCCAAATAATAGTGTGGTTATGCAGTATTGCCTTTATGTATCCATTGGTTGCTGGGCATTCAGGTTTTTTTTCCCCTATCTTTTGGCTGTTATGAATAATGCTGTTATAAGCATCCATGTACAAATTTTCATTTCTTTTTGGTGTATTCCCTGGAGTAGAATTGCTTGATCATATGATAACTCTATGTTTAATTCTTTTAGGAACTGCTAGATGGTTTTTTAAGGGACTACACCATTTTACATTACCCTTAGAAGTACATGAGGGTTCCAGTCTCTCCACATCCTCCCAAATGCCAGTAATTGTTGTTTCCTTACTTTTTTAGTATAGCTATCCTACTAGGTGTGAAGTATTATCTCATTGTGGTTTTGATTTGTATTTCCCTGATGACTAAAGACGATGAGCATCTACCCATGTGCTTTTGGCCATTTGCATATCTTTTTTTTGAGGAATGTCTTTCAGGTCTTTTGCCCATTTCTTAATTGGGTTATTGGTCTTTATATTATTGAGATGAGGATTCTTTATATATTCTAGATTAAAGTCCTTTATCAGATATATGATTTGCAAATATTATCTCCCATTCTGTGACTTATCTTTTTACTTTCTTGATAATGTCCTTTGAAGCACAAAAGCTTTTCATTTTATAAAGTCAAATTTATCTATTTTTTTCTTTTGTCATACTTTTTGTGTTACAGCTAAGAACCCATTGCCAAATCTGAGTTCATGAAGATTTACCATGTTTTCTTCTAAGAATTTTATAATGTAATTCTAGTGAGATATAGAAACAACTCTTGTATAGTTATAGTTTCTTCTCTTTGTTGTTTTAATATATGTTACATCTGTAGATGTTG
>NW_027529520.1:181499-185181 GCF_008692635.1 Crocuta crocuta | reverse complement strand
ATCCTAACAATACATTGTCATAATTATTGCTTTATATAATTTACGACTTTTAAAGAGGCTTTTAAAGAAGCTGAGAGAAGACAGGAAGGCAAGTAAATATTTATTTTGTTATACTAGCCTTTGTATTTATCATTTATGGTTCTCTTTATATCTTCTCTTGTGCTTGATTTAGCATCTGGAGTCATTTCCTTTTTTTTTTGTTTGCTGTTTTAAAAAAAATTTTTTTTACAAATATTTATTGTCAAGTTGGTTTCCATATAACACCCAGTGCTCATCCCCACAAGTGCCCTCCTCCATGCCCATCATCCCTCTTACCCTCCACCCACACCCATCAGTCCTCAGTTTGTTCTCAGCATTCAAGAGTCTCTCATAGTTTGCCTCCCTCCTTCTCCCCTTTTACTTTTCAATCTGACACTTGGTCAAAACCACAGGCAGTTTCTCTTGCCTGCTTTTTTCTCAGTATATAGGTTATACTTTCCTGTTTCTTTGCATGTCTTGCANTGGTGGTGTTTCTCTCCACTCACCTCCCTGCTTTCCACTTCAAAGTATTAAAGCCTCCTTAAGGGGCACAGCTTTGGGTATGTCCACAGTTACCCTGGAATGACAATGGTTTTGGTGGGGTTTCCTTTGCTGCTTTCCCAGTTATGATCCATTAGTTGCTGGCAGATTGTACTGTTGTTTTCATTTTTTTTTTATATTTTTTANATCATGACCTAAGCGAAAGTCGGACGCTTAACCGACTAAGCCACCCAGGCGCCCCCTGTACTGTTGTTTTCAACAGTGCCTTGGGGCAGAAATTGTTCTGACTGCAGGCAGGCTCCTCCCATCTGTCTCCCTTCTTGGTTTTCTGGTTCTCTGGAGCATACCAGCTGACCTAAGGTTTAGCTTCTGTGTCCAATGATTCTGTTAGTGTTCTCCCACTTAGCTTTCACCGGAACCTCCACTGTTTTTGAGAGCAACCTGAGACTTGAACTTCTCCACATTAAGTTTTAAGTGAAGACAATTCCTCTAGGAAGAGATTAGGAGCTATTTGTTTTAGGGCCTTCTTCCAGGCAAAAATCTACCAGCCACAGCTCTGAAGCCTGGGCTGGGGACAATGGTGGTTTCTCTCTGAGTGAAACTCCCCTTTAGGAGTTGAGTGCTAGATGGAGTAAGAGGAGCTCTTTTNAATCAAGTATTCTCAGTGGTACCACACCCAGTGCAGAGCCTCTGTCCCTTCCAGGGAAATGTGTAGAACAAGGGAGCCCTTACTTCTTGACCACATTAGCCCAGAACATATTTTCAGCAATAGGTCACTGGGGGAAAGATGAAAAATGTTGATGTCCTGCCTTTCCCAGGAAGATAGTCTTCTGACTAGGAGCTCATGAAGTAGAGAGGGGGGCAATGTACTGTGCTTTTGACTGAACCAGTCTCAAGGGGAGTTTCCATATTGCCAAACTGGGAGTGAGGAGGCAGGGAGTATGTCCTGGTTCAGACACTACAGCTTTGCTATTCTTAATGAGCTCTAGTTGCTTTTCTTGAGTAAATGTTACTTCATTTGCTACATGACCCCAGGCCCATTTCTAGGGACTTTAAATGGCTGTCCTTTTTAAATTTTTACCAGTTTTTCTGGGGAGTGGGTCTAAGGAGATCCTTATGTTGTCATGCCAGAAGTGGAATTCTCTTCATTTGTTTTTGACCAGCTCATGTCCGTTGGCTTACTATATGCAGCAAAGTGGTCTGTCCTTTGTCTTTGGTTTATAGAAGATATTCCCATTTAGGTCTGGCACACCTTTTATTTTAGTGTATTCTTGTATGCTCTATTTAGTAGTTCTTTTGGACAGGTACTGTTTTGGTTTCATTTGCTGGTTCACATTTCATTTGTTTATATCATGGGAAAAGGATGAGAACTTTAATATCTCCCTGCAGTGAATTCCCCCTTCCTGCACTCCCACTGCCGACTGGCTGATGCTAAGAGACTTTATTTCTGGCCTTCATATTAACTAAAGTGGAATATAATGACACTAATGAAATAATTCTACTTTGCTTTTTAGAGATCCTGGTTTTAAGATACAGGTTTTACATTATAAGATGCATATCAAGAGATGGCAGTGATTACTGAGAAGATATGAAATGTAGTAAGAAAATTAAAAACAGCAGGAAAAAGTTAAGGGTTTTTTTTTTTTAAGTTAAGGGTGTTTTAAAGTGGATTTGGCATGGAAGTTAAGAGGGTGAGAGGTGATTCAGTGATATTTAAAGTACCTGAAGGATAATTTTTTTTTAATTAAAAAGCTATCTTTCTAATAGTTCAGTAATACCTGAACTTATCTGGATCATTAGTTCATTTGAGACATAGACTTCAGTTGCAGGAAGAGGGATTTAATATGCACATAAAAATAATTTCTTAAATCAGTAATCTTTTTATTGGGAGAGCAAGAAAGACTTTTTAAAAGACCTAAGAGACAGAACAAATAACCATTAATTTTAATTTAAATACATATCTTCTTAAAGATAGAACAGATTTAGATTTATATCATTCAGCATCACAACTCACTTTAAAAGGGGTGATTTGGCAGAAAGAACATTGGTAAATGAACAGTTAGAAAAGTTGGATTGTTGTCTTGGTTTGATGTTAGGAGACAATTGAACAATCATTAAATAGTAATTTGCAATCATTAGGCAAATATACGTTATGAAAAAGCAGTAGCTTGGTTTTGAGAAGAGCAGGACATATCAAACCAATTCAGTTCTTCATATGAGAGAATGACAGGATACTTACTTAGAAGTGTAGTCTATCTTGATTTTAATCTTTCAAATCTTGTACCCTGTATCATTCTCACCCAACAAGCCAGGAAGGAAGGGTATTGCAAACTGTGAAGGGGTCTTGAAGCAGTAGTGTAGTAGTAAGTAAATCTTACTAGAGAAAATACAGATAATTAGAAGGATTTTGATTTATAAATATTAAAGAGGATAAACAACTGGTGTACAAAGGACATAGCATGGTGTAATGGAATGAATATTGTCACTACGACATCTGACTNCAACTATTTGATCTCTAAAGTTTCTTCTTATTCTGTAGTTTCCTAACTCTGATCTGCGGGGACTTTGTATAATAGAATTTCTACTTTGTGAGCCTAGTTTATTACTGGTAGTATTTTTCTAGGAGCAACATAGGCTACATTTAAATTCCCATAAGGTTTTAATGGGGGCAGATTTATATTGTTCTGCCTCTTATCATTTGTTGACCTAAGAAGAGGAATAGAAAAAATGAGATTGATGATGAGTTTAGTATTTGCTTAGTGTTGGGGAGATGAAATTAGAGTGGAGGAAGAGAAAGCTAGGGTTCTAAAATAATGAAGGTAGAAATAGTTTCCAAGTCGGTGGTGGAGAGTAGCAGCAGTGCTTGTCTAAGTTGTAAATAAAGATGAAGCTTACCTGGGCTATAAATGATAAAGAGCAGAAATATAAAGGTCTTAGTCTGAAAGTGGCACTGGGGATTGAGAAGAGAAATTCAGAAGACCCCCTCATTGGAAATAGTCGAGTAAATAACATTATATAAGCCATTGACATAGTCTATTGAATTGGTTATTAAAATTAAGATGAGGGGGAAGAAAAGTCCATAATATTATTTCTAAATTTTCTTTTAGAATAATAGCCCTTTCAAGAATCTGATAAAAGCCATGAAGCTTCTCCCTGGAAGAAC
>NW_027529520.1:176082-181365 GCF_008692635.1 Crocuta crocuta | reverse complement strand
TTAGTTTGCATGTATCAAAATTTGATTAAATGAAAAAAATAGTAACATGTTGATTCTCAGTGTTGATCTGAAAGTTAGGTTTTTCAAAAAGGAGTATGTTCCTTCCCATGTTGTAAGATAGTTTAAAATAGAGGCGGAATTGCCTGTTCTGTATATGATCCTTCTAGTTTTCCCTCTTTATTTATATGTTTTCCTTTTTTAATTGTACAAAACTGCCTCTAATAAAAATATGAGAAAAATAACCCACAGTCTTTACCTCTTAAGTGATTTTCCAATTTCCTCTTGAATTCTAGTTGTACATATATACATAGTTGTATATGTACATAATTTTTACAATGCTGAGATAATTTTAAATTGTTTCTTTTTATTTATAAGCATTATTTTTCTTGGTGCTCAATCTTTACCAAAATTAGGTGCTTTAATTATTTAATATTTTAGTAATTTTAATAGGTATATATTTAACTGTCTACAAAAGGTGACATTTTTGTTGTTTTGGTTTTCTTCTTCCTTTTCTAAAATTTGTCTTCCTAAAGTTCTTGACACCCTTGTAGGGTTTGCCACTAGTGAGTAAATATACTTTTCAAGTCTTTTATATTATTAGGTCATTTGATCTTCACAATAACTCTGTGAGGTACCTGAACATATCATTGCAGTAACAATGACCTTTTCTGTCTTTTTCAGTCCCTCAACTTCTATTGTAGTTTTAGGCCATTGTAACATAATGCATGACTTTTCTCACTGCCTCCAAGTATTTACCCTTCCAGTCCATCCCACACAACACATCAAGATTATTTTTCCTAAAGAACAACTCTGTAAGTGTCACTTCTTCGCTTATAGACTTAAGTGGTCTCTACACCTTAGCCTAGTGTTCAGGGTCTTAGAGGATTCCCCACATAACTAGCTTGCTAGCCATTGTTAAATATTTTCTTACAAATACCCTGCTTCTCCAATCACCCTGGATTGCTCCCTGTTCCTTGGACCTTAGGCTTTCTGTTTTTTTTCCTTCAGTTATATCATACTCTCTGAAATGTCCTCTCTCTAACTCCTCCTCCTTTTTCAAATCTTAGCTCAAGGGCCAATTTATTCTATAGAACCATTTTTATAAGCTTGAAAGACATTGATTGCTTCCTCCTCTGAACTATAGCATCTTCCCTACAAGTAGTTATCATGTGTGTCTTGTTGAAGAGAGAAGATTTTAGATGCCTAAAAGGCAGACACATTCCAGTCATTGTTTTTATCTTCTACAGAGCTGTGAATGGTCTCTTACATGTGGTAGGCCCTCAGAAAATATTTGTGAAATGAATGATTAAACTGTATAATCAAATCAAAAGAAATCTTAAGATAAAAATAAATATTTGCTTTGGTCNTTCTCACTTTCTACATAGAATGTATATTTTAGCACAGTCATAATTGGACTGTGGAGTCATTAAGGTTGAGGATAACCTCTTAAGTTTGTCCATTGTATTTTTGTCACTAGGTGGTACTGTGTTAAGGTAGCGTCACTGAATGTCAGATTTTAGTTTGATAACCAAAGCACAATGCTTTTTTGTTCTAAAATTTTTGAGTTACTTTATTAGTAAACATCTTTTGCCAAGTCATTTTCTATGACTTACAATCTGGAGTTCTTTGAGGAATAAGATATATAAAAATTACTCTTTGTAGAGATTTNAAACTGTATCCTATAGATGTAGTTTCTCAGATCCTGATGTTTTGGGAAAGCAGGTTTTTAAACCAATATCATGTAATAAAAAAGAGAAGTTGATGGTTCTATTTTGGGTTACTCATCAAATTATTTTTATTGATCTTGAGTAACTTGTATTATGACTTGTAATATTTTCACATTTTGAGAGACAGAGACAGCATGAGCAGGGGAGTGGCAGAGAGGGAGAGAGAGAATCCTAAGCAGGCTCCTCAGTGCCAGCACAGAGCCTGATGCGGGGCTCAAACTCATGAAACTGTGAGATCATGACCTGAGCCAAAACTGAGAGTCGAACGCTTAAACAACTGAGTCACCCAGACACCCCTAAAGTATTTATATTTTTATGAAATAAGGTTACTAAGTGTGTGAATATTTGTAAAGTATTAACTTTTTCTTCAACTGTTCTTAACTTTATTGACTTAACAGCTCTGTGTGTGTGTGTTCGTGTTCTAGGACTGCCATAATAAAGTACTACAAACTGGGTGGCTTAAATAGCAGAAATTTATTTTCTTTCTTTCTTTTTAAAAAATTTTTAAATGTTTTATTATTTCTGAGAGAGAGAGAGAGAGACAGCATAAACAGGGGAGGGTCAGAGAGAGAGGGAGACACGGAATCTGAAACAGGCTCCAGGCTCTGAGCTAGCTGTCAGCACAGAGCCGGATGCAGGGCTCGAACCCACGAACTGTGAGATTATGACCTGAGCCAAAGTCGGACGTTTAACCAACTGAGCCACCCAGGTGCCTCAGAAATATATTTTCTCACAGTTCTGGAAGCTCTAAGTCTGAGATCAGGATGTTGGTAGGGTTGATTTCTTCAGTGACCTCTGTCTTCTCTGCCTTCACAAGGTCTTTTCCGCTCTGTATGTTTGTGTCCTTAATCTCTTCTTGTAAGTACACCAGTCATATTAGATTAGGGCCTACTCTAATGACCTCATTTAACATTAATTACCTCTTTAAAGGCCCTGTCAGCATGTAGAGTCACATTTGAAGTTACTTGGGGTTAGGACTTCAATATGAAATTTTGCAAGACACACAATTCAGTCCATAACTGTGTGTGTGCAAATACATGGAAAACTGGAAGTATATACTTAAATGTAGCCCTGAAGAGGGGATGGGTTGGGAAACTAAAGGACAGTAACGAACCTTTCACTAGTTATTATAGATACTTCAGCATTGTTGATATGCTTGTTTTTCTGAGAAAAATTTCATGTGTAAGCTTTTCAATTGGTGATCTGACTTTTTTGTTTTAATGTTTATTTTTGAGAGAGAGACAGAGAGACAAGAGTGCGAGCATAGGAGGGGCTGAGAGAGAGGGAGACACAGAATCTGAAGCAAGCTGAGCTGTCAGCACAGAGCCTGATGTGAGGCTTGAACTCAAAAACCGTGGGATCATGACCTGAGAGGAAGTCAGACACTTAACTGACTGAACCACCTAGGTGCCCCAGTGATCTGACCTTTTTAATAGGTTGTATTAACTTGTTCATTTGTTCAACTCTAGTTTTGTCTACATCCTTGTATATGACTCAGTGGTTATTTTGTGTAATGTAAAAAGATCTTTAACATTTATTTATTCATTTATTTTTAGTTCTTTTTAATGTTTATTTTTGAGAGAGAGAGAGACAGAGATAGGGTGCAAGAAGGGGGAGGGGCAGAGAGAGAGGGAGACACAGAATCCGAAGCAGGCTCCAAGCTCTGAGCTGTCAGCATGGAGCACGGTGTGGGGTTTGAACTCAGAAATCTTGAGCCCTAGTCGGAGGCTTAACCAACTGAGCCACCCAGGTGCCCCAAAGATCTTTAATATTTTAAAGAAGCTTTCCTGGAAGTATTCTATAGCTTTTCAATTTAGCTAATTTTTGATATCACTTTACTAGGGAATTGGGGAATGATTTTAAGATTAAGTCCCAGTATTTCCTCTTCATTTCAGCGGTTTCTTCAATTAGTATGTAACATAGGTATTTTGTGTATTGGGTGCTGCCTAATAAAGAGCTATACTCATGTTTCTTTTATGAAAATTAAGTTTTGTATTTTAAAAAAAAATTACCAAAACAGTACTAAAAGATTAGGAAATATGGGGAAAACAAAGAAGAAAGAATAGAAAAAAGCAGCTATTCTCTAACACTTTGGTATAAACCTATAGTTATAATTTTCATGTTTATAGTTTACAAAATGCTTTAACATTTCACTTCTTCCTGTTCCTATTTTATTCATTGGTTTTCACCAGTATCCAAAAAATAAAGGCTTTCTATTCCTTAGAGCTGTACTGCCCAGTACAGTAGACATTAGCTACATATGGCTATTTCAAATTCCATTAAAATTAATTAAAATTAAAGAAGATAAAAAACTTAGCAGCTTAGTCACACTAGACCTATTTCAAGTGCCCAATAGCCACATATGAGTAAGTGGCTATTGTATTTGACCACACAGATATAGAACATTTCTGTTATTACTGAAAGTTCTGCTGGATATGGCTGGCCTAGAAAATAATTTTAAATAGGGAATGATATCATCAGATTTGTTTTTGGAATATTATTCTGGCTGCAGTTTGAAAGATAGATTGAAAATAGGTAGGGATTGGAGATATCAAGTTAGGAGGATATTGAAGTAATATAGGAGAGAGGTGATAAAAATATGCACTGCATGTCATGAGGAAAGTGTCAGGATTTGCCACAAAGCATTCTTGTATCATGACATGATTTTGAAATGCTTTGAAAGTTGATGAAAGGTTTTGAAACAGGAGAGTATCACTTTGTCTTAGCTACTTAACTCAGTCTCGGTGTTTTTGTAAAATGGGCATTTGACAAAGACTTAACCTTATTTATCTCCCATAGTTCTGGGAAGGATCAAGTGAAACACTACATTGTGAAAGTAGTTTGTGAATTGTAAAGTGGTTTAAATTTTGCCATTACAATTTTAGCTTATGGTTCTGTAATAAAACACCATCTTTTGTGTAATAAAACACATCAGTTTTGTGGGGACTGTCTATACAACTCATGTTGGTAGGCTACCCTCACTTTTTTTTTAAAATGTTTTATTTATTTCTGAGAGAGAGAGAGAGAGCGCACGAGCGAGCGAGCATGAACGGGGGAAGGTCAGTGAAAGAGGGAGACACAGAATCTGAAACAGGCTCCAGGCTCTGAGCTGGCTGTCAATACAGAGCCTGACGCGGGGCTGGAACCCACGAACCGTGAGATCATGACCTGAGCCGAAGTTGGACACTTAACCGACTGAGCCACCCAGGCGCCCCGTCACTTCTGTTTTTGAATGCTTCTTCAGCAGTCCACTTATGCTCTAGCTAATTAGTGACAGAACTGACATGACAACCCCAGGGTTTTCATTCATCTCTTTCTCCTTCATCTTACTAGCTCTGCTTTTCACAATATGAACAGATGAATTTTACTTATTTAGGACCCTTTGTGCAGTTTTACTCTATTGCATTGATGAATAGCTAGAGTAAATTTATTTAAATAAAACCGTTAGAAAACTATTTTTAAATGAATTCTTATAGATTATTGACTTAGAGTATTGTGATACATACAAAAGTAGTAAAATCATACTACACTAATGTTTTTTAGAGTTTACCACTAC
>NW_027529520.1:157868-175584 GCF_008692635.1 Crocuta crocuta | reverse complement strand
AGCTCTGCATTTACAAAAAGAATATGCCACCATCATCCTCAGCAGTCTTTTAGCAAACGTTTATTGGATATCTGCCATTTGGCAGACATTGTATAGGACACTGGGGCGACAACCATGAGCAAGGGATATAGTCTTTGCCCTCCAGGAAATCATGATTTAAAGGAGAAAACAGGTAACCAACTATTCACATAAGGTGTGATGAGTGCTGTCATAGGGGTATATGCAGAATTATATGGGAGCCCAGAGGTGAAGACCCACTCTCAATCTAGTGAGGTCAGGGGACACTTTCCAAAGAATTTATAGTTGAGTATTGAAGGATTTGTAGGTAGAAGTTGACTCGGTGGATGAATGAAAGGGTACTTTAGGGCAAAAGATATTAAATGACTTGTCTTCTTTGGAAAAGCTGTAGTTTGGAGGTGGATTGGGAATGGACAAGTTTGGAAGTAGGAAGACATTTGGTTTGGATGGAACATTAGAGGGTTTAATGGTAATATTGGAGACAAGGGATGATGACCTCAACTAAGGGTATGGCAGTAATTACAGAGCTATTTAAGAGGTAAAGTTGACATGAGTTATGAGTGGTTTGATGCACAGGATAAGAAGAAATAAAGAGTACAGAAAGTCCCCAGGTATCGGGTTTAGGCAGCTGGGTATAGTGATACTGTTAACTAAGATGGGGAGGAGCAAATTTGAGGATCGGAGAAGATAGAGAAAATGCTGGTTCAACCTGGGATATGTGGGGTTTAAGCTATCAGTGAGACATGAAAAAATGTCTAATAAACACTTGTATATATGGGTAGANNGGAAGAACTTGTCAAAGAGATCTGGACATGACAAATTTTGAGAGTAATCGTGGAGGTAATTTTATTATGGTGGCTATGGATACCTTTCTGAGACTATATAGAATGAGAACAAAATAGAGGACTAAAGAAGAAACTCCTGAGTCTTCCAGTATTTAAATAAAACAATAGGTGAAGAAGATTGCACAGTGGCCAGAGAGGTTAAAGGAATGGGGGTAGATTCATATTCTAGAAATCAAGAGGAGATAGTTCCCAAAAGGAAGGAATGGTCAGTAGTGTTTTACAAACAAGAGGGTATGTAAGATGAATATGCAAAATTTTATTGAGTTTAAAATTAGTATTTCTGATTGAACAAAAAAACAGTTGAACCAGCTTACATTCCCACAAACAGTGTAGTAGGGTGCCGGTTTCTCCACATCCTCGCCAGCATCTAGCGTCCTCTGATTTGCTCATTTTAGCCACTCTGACTGGCGTGAGGTGGTATCTCAGTGTGGTTTTGATTTGTATTTCCCTGATGAGGAGGGATGCTGAGCATCGTTTCATGTGTCTGTTGGCCATCTGGATGTCCTCTTTGGAGAAGTGTCTGTTCATATCTTCTGCCCATTTCTTCACTGGGTTGTTTGTTTTTCGGGCGTGTAGTTTGGTGAGTTCCTTATAGATTCTGGATATTAACCCTTTATCTGATATGTCATTTGCAACTATCTTTTCCCATTCCGTTGGTTGCCTATTAATTTTCTGGGTTGTTTCCTTGGCTGTGCAGAAGCTTTTAATCTTGATGAGGTCCCAATCATTTATTTTTGCTCTTGATTCCCTTGCTTTTGGGGATGTGTCAAGTAAGAAGTTGCTGCGGTGGAGGTCAAGGAGGCTGTTTCCTGCTTTCTCCTCTAGGGTGTTGATAGTTTCCTGTCTCACGTTCAGGTCCTTTATCCATTTTGAGTTTATTTTTGTGCATGGTGTGAGAAAATGATCTAGTTTCATTCTTCTGCATGTTGCTGTCCAATTCTCCCAACACCATCTGTTAAAAAGGCTGTCTTTTTTCCATTGGATATTCTTTCCTGCTTTGTCAAAGATCAGTTGGCTGTATACTTTTGGGTCCACTTCTGAGTTCTCAATTCTGTTCCATTGGTCTATGTGTCTGTTTTTGTGCCAATACCATACTGTCTTGATGATGACAGCTTTGTAGTAGAGGCTAAAGTCTGGGATGGTGATACCTCCCGTTTTGGTTTTATTTTTCAGTATTACTTTGGCTATTCGGGGTCTTTTGTGGTTCCATACAAATTTTAGGATAGTTTGTTCTAGTTTTGAGAGGAATGCTGGTGCAATTTTGATTGGGATTGCATTGAATGTGTAGATTGCTTTGGGTAGTAATGACATTTTAACTATATTTATTCTTCCGATCCATGAGCATGGAATGTTTTTCCATTTCTTTGTGTCTTCTTCAATTTCCTTCATAAGTTTTCGATAGTTTTCATTATACAGATCTCTTATATCCTAGGTTAGGTTTATTCCTAGGTATTTTACGTTTTTTTGTGCAATTGTGAATGGGATCAGTTTCTTGATTTCTCTTTCTGTTGCTTCATTGTTGGTGTATAAAAATGCAACCGATTTCTATACGTTGATTTTGTAACATGTAACTTTGCTGAATTCTTGGATCAGTTCTAATAGGCTTCGGGTGGAGTCTGTTGGATTTTCTGTGTAAAGTATCATGTTGTGAGTAGTGAAAGTCTGACGTCTTCTTTTCCAGTTCTGATGCCTTTTATTTCCTTTTGTTGTCTGATGGCTGATGCTAGAACTTCCAGCACTATGTGAAATAACAATGGTGAGAGTGGACATCCCTGTCGTGTTCCTGATCTCAGGAGGGAAAGCCGTTTTACCCTGTTGAGGATGATGTTAGCTGAGGGCTTCTCATAGATGAATTTTATGATATTTAAATAAGTTCCTTCTATCCCGACATTCTCAAGGGTCTTTATTAAGAAGGATGATGCATCTTGTCAAATGCTTTTTCTGAATCAGTCCACAGGATCATATGGTTTTTATCATTTCTTTTGTCAATGTGATGGATCACATTGATTGATTTGCAAATATGGAACCAGCCCTGTAACCCAGGAATGAATCCCACTTGTTCTTGGTGGATCATTCTTTTTATGTGCTGTTGGATTCGATTTACCAGGATCTTTCTTGTTGAGGAGTTTTGCATCTGTATTCATCAAGGATGTTGGCCTGTAGTTCTCCTTTTTTGCTGGGTCTCTGTCTGGCTTGGGAATCAGAATCATGCTGGCTTCATAAAACGAGTCTGGAAGTTTTCCTTCGATTTCTATTTTTTGGAATAGTTGAGAAGAATGGGTATTAATTCTGTTTTAAATGTCTGGTAGAATTCCCCAGGGAAGCCATCTGGCCCAAGGCTGTTATTTGTTGGGAGATTTTTGATTACTGATTCGATTTCCTCACTTGTTATGGGTCTGTCAGGTTTTCTATCTCTTCCCGTGTGAGTTTTGGTAGTGAATATGTGTTTAGGAATTTGTCCATTCCTTCTAAGTTGTTTAGTTTGTTGGCATATAGTTTTTCATAGTATTCCGTGGTAATTGCTCGTATTTTCGAGGGGTTGGTTGTAATCAGTCCATTTTCTTTAATAATTTTGTCTATTTGAGTGCTCTCTCTTTTCTTTTTGAGAAGCCTGGCTAGAGGTTTATCAGTTTTGTTTATTTTTTCAAAAAAACAACTCTTGGTTTTATTGATCTGTTCAGCTGTTTCATTGGTTTCTATATTGTTTATTTCTGCCCTGATTTTTACTGTTTCTCTTCTTCTGCTGGGTTTGTGGTGCTCTTGTTGTACTTCCTCTAGTTGTTTTAGGTGCGCTGTTAGATTTTGCACTTGCGCTTTTTCTAATTTCTTGAAATAGGCCTGGAGTGCAATGTACTTTCCTCTTAGGAGTGCTTTCACCACATCCCTTAGAATTTGGATTGTTGTATTCTCATTCTCTTTTTCATTTTTTTCCATAAATTTTTTCATTTCTTCTCTCATTCTCATTGGCCCATTTGTTCATTTTTTTTTTTTTTAAATGTTTATTTCTGAGAGAGAGAGAGAGCATGAGCAGGGGAGGGTCAGAGAGAGAGCGAGACACAGATTCTAAGTGGGCTCCAGGCTCTGAGCTAGCTGTCAGCACAGAGCCCGATGCGGCGCTCGAACCCATGAACCGTGAGATCATGACCTGAGCTGAAGGCGGACGCTTAACCGACTGAGCCACCCAGGCGCCCCGGCCCATTTGTTCTTTAGTAGTGTGGTCTTTAGCCTCCATGTTTTTGGGGTTTTTCCAGAATTCCTTCTGTGATTAATTCGAGTTTCATAGCATTTTGATCTGAAAGTGTGTATGATACGATCTTAATTCGTTTGTAATTATTGAGGGCTGCTTTATATCCCAGTATGTGATCTATCTTGGAGAATGTGCCATGCGCACTTCAGAAGAATGTGGATTCCATAGCCTCAGGATGTAGAGTTCTAAATATATGTGTCAAATCCATCTAGTCTAATGTGTCATTTAAGTCCATTGCGTCTTTATTGATTTTCCGTCTAGTTGATCTGCCCATTGCTGTTAGTGGAGTATTAAGGTCCCCTGCTATTAAGCATGTTCTTATGGATAAGATTCTTTCTGTTTGTGATTGTTTCATGTATGTAGGTGCTCCCATATTTGGTTCGTAGAGATTTATAATTGTTAGCTCTTCCTGATGGCTAGACCCTTTAATTATTATATAATGCCCTTCTTCATGCCTTGTTAATTTCTTTACTTTAAAGTCATTATGTCTGATACGTTTAGCTACTCCAGCTTTCTTTTGATTTCCAGTAGCATGATATATTTTTCTCCATCCCATTACTTTTAATCTGAAGGTATCTTCCAATATAAAATGTGTTTCTTGTAGACAGCAAATAGATGGACTTTGTTTTTTTATCCATTCTGCTACACCATGTTTTTGGTTGGGGCATTTAGCCCATTTACATTCAGTGGTATTATTGAAATATATGGGTTTAGAGTCATTGTGTCGTTTGTGGGATTCTTGCTAGTGGTGTGTCTCTGGTATCTTGCGTTCCTTGCAACATTTCCCTCAGTGAGTCCCCCTCAGGATTTCTTGTAGGGCTGATTTAGTGGTGACAGATTCTTTCAGTTTTTGTTTATTTGGAAAGACTTTTATCTCTCCTTCTATTCTGAATGACAGGCTTGCTGGATAGAGGATTCTTGGCTGCATATTTTTTCTGTTCATCACAATGAAGATCTCCTGCCATTCCTTTCTGTCCTGGCACATTTCAGTAAATAGGTCTGTGACCACTCTGATAGGTTTCTCTTTGTATGTTAGGGACCTTTTCTCCCTAGCTGCTTTCAGATTTCTCTCTTTGTCCTTATATTTTGCCAGTTTCACTATGATATGTCGTGCAGAAGATCGATTCAGGTTACGTCTGAGGGCCGTTCTCTGTGCCTCTTGTATTTCAGTGTCCGTTTCCTTCCCCAGATTGGGGAAGTTTTCTGCTATAATTTGTTCCAGAACTCCTTCAGCATCTTTCACTGTCTTTTCCTCTTTTGGGATTCCTGTGATATGGATATTGTTCCGTTTGATTGTATTGCTGAGCTCAAGAACTCTTCCTTCATGTTCCTGCTTCAGTTTATCTTTCTTTTTCTCACTTTCTTCTTTTTCTATAATTGTGTCTCCCAAATCACTTATTTTCCTTTCTGTCTCTTCAATCCGTGTATTGGATGCCTCCTTTTTATTCTGTATCTCATTTATTGCATTTTTAACTCATCATAACTATTTTTAAGCTCCATGGTGTTTGTAGCTATAGTTCCTTTGATGTCCTCCATGCTTTTTTCATGCCTAGCGATTAATTTTATGATTATTGTTCTAAATTCTTGTTCAGTTATGTTGCTTGTATCTGTTTTGAGCAGTTCTTTAGCTGTCAATTCTTCCTGGAATTTCTTTGGAGCAGAGCTCTTTTGTTTCATCATTTTGGTTAGGTTTCTATCTCTTGCTAGTTTTAAAAGCTTGTTATGCTGTCTGCATCTGTTAGCGCTGGTGAACCAAAGTAGGCTCTTTGACTCTCCAAGGCCTATCCGTTCAGAAAGTGTTCTTTGAATGGTATCTCTTGGTGTCCTTTGTTGAGACCTTGGGTATTTTATTTTCCTACTCATAGTGGTATTTGGGACTCTCCACCTTGTGTACTTTGGCTTGTTTTTTGAGGTTCCCCTGGAGAAGAAAACAGAGAAACACACAGGGATCAAAGGCACTGAAACGCACAGACAAATCCAACGAATACGGAAACTGAAAGGGAAAATGAAAAAGAAAGGGGAAAAGAGGGAGGAGGGAAGGTGAATAATAATAAGAAATGAAAATACATAAAAAAGAAAGAAACAATAAAAGAAAAGGAGAAAAGAAGTAACCCAGTAGACAAAGAACAGTTTAAAGCATATAACCAGATTTCCCAGCTACACATAAATAGCCGGGTGTATGTAGTGCTAGTTGAAGAGCATAGAGAAAGAGAGAAATGACAGGGTGGGGATGAGGGGAAATTGGAAATGAAATGACTAGGCAGAATGAATAAGAAGCTTTTTTCAAAGAGTAAAAGAGTGGAATATGGTTGGAGCGCCTGGGTGGCTCAGTCGGTTAAGAACCCAACTTTGGCTCAGGTCATGATCTTACGGTTCTTGNGAGCCCGATGCGGGGCTCGAACCCATGAACCGCGAGATCATGACCTAAGCGAAAGTCGGACGCTTAACCGACTAAGCCACCCAGGCGCCCCGCTACAGTCCCTTCTTGAACCAAGTGCTGCAACTCACTTTTTTTGGTGTGTAAACTCCCTGTGCTGGGAGTGCAGCCAAGGTGGGCCGTGCTCTATATCCGAGGCCAGGCCTTGTCTCCAGATCACAGTCTGTGCACCCCACTGAAATTGCTGTAAACACAAACTCCCAGGCGAGCCCCTCAGGGCAGTCCCAAGCCTCTTGCCTTCCCCCTGAGGATTGAGCCAGAACCCGCTGTTCCTGTCTCCTCCAGGTCGGTTTGGTGAGCGAGGAGTAGTTTCATCAGGTGGTCGCCTGGGACGAGTGCATTCTGCCTAGGGTCACCTGGAGAGCAGGAAACCGGTCCGTCTATGTCCTGAGCAGAGGTTTTCCTCTTCTCCAGCGACAGGGATAGTGGATTGAGCAGTCTCGGCCACTCTCTTTCCCCTCTAGATTCCCCGCAGAGGGGGATCCACCCCCCCCACCCCGTCCCTCTATGTCTCTGGTCCCAGCCTGATTTTATCTTCCCCAGTTTGCACTCACGCTAGAAGGTATTCTCAGCGGACTCTTGTCTCCTTTTCCTCCCAAACTCCTGGATTCTGTAAGGCTTCCTATGGCTTCAGGCCTTCTCCGTGTGAGAGATGGGAGTGAGTGCAATGTACGGAGCTCCCTACTTCTCCGCCATCTTGCCCCCAATCTATACCACAGTTTTTAAACCCTTTTATCTGTGGAGGACACCTGGGCTGTTTATACCTATTGGCTGTTGTGAACAGTACTGTTATAAATAGGCATATGATGTACTTGTTTGAGTGCCTGTTTTCAATTCTCTTGTTTTCTCTTTTTCTAGTTTGAGATATAATTTATATATAACATTGTATAAGTTTAGGGTGTTGTACAGTATAATTATTTGATACATGTATATATTGTGAAATGATTACCATAGTAAGTTTAGTGACCATCTATCATTTCTCATAGTTTTTTTTCTTGTGATGAGAACTTTTAAGGTCTACTCAGTAACTTTCAAATATAGAATACAGAATTATTAACTATAGTCAGCATGCTGTATTTCGTATTTCTTCTTGATCAGGTTTAGGAGGTTGTATGTTTCTGTGAATTTATCTATTATTCTAGGTTGTCCAATTTGTTGGCATATAATTATCTATAGTAGTCTCTTCTGATCTGCATCTTTATTTATTTACAAAATTTTTTAAAAAAATTTTATTTATTTATGAGAGACAGAGAGATAGCGTGAGCAGGGGAGGGTCAGAGAGAGCGGGAGACACAGAATTCGAAGATTGGTTCCAGGCTTTGAGCCTGACAGGGTGCTCGAACCCATGAACCATGAGATCATGACCTGAGTGGAAGTCGGACGTTCAACTGACTGAGCTACCCAGGTGTCCCTATTGATTGAATTTCTTACGTTGAACCACACTGTCTTTCCTGGGATTAATCCCACCTGGTCATGATGTTATAATCCTTTTAACATCCTTATTTTTTTCAAGTTTATTTATTTTTGAGAGAGACAGACTAAGAGTGAGCGGGTGAAGGGTAGAGAGAGAGGGAGACATATCCTAAGCTGGACTTGAACTCATTAGTTGTGAGATCATGACTTGAGTTGAAACCAGGAGTTGAATCCTTAACTGACTAAGTCACCCAGGCACCCTCTTTTAACATACTTCTTAATTCAGTTGGCTAATAGTTTGTTAAGGCTTCTACATCTATAATCAGGGATTTTGGTGTATAGCTTTTTTCTAATGTCTTTATCTGGCTTCATTATTCAGGTAAGTGCTAGTTTCATGGAATGAGATAGGAAGTATTCACTTCCTTTCAGTTTTTTATAGAAGAGTTTGAGAAAGAAGTTATTTTTTTCCTTAAATGCTTTTAGAAATCAGTAGTGAAGCTGTATGATATTTAGGATTTCTTTATTGGGAATTTTCCATTACTGGCTGATTGTCTTTATTTGTTATGAGTCTGTTCAGGTTTTCTATTTCTTCTTGAAATAACTTGTGTTCATTAATTTTTTTTATAATAGAAATTTGTTGTTACTATCTAAGTTATCTTATTTGTTGTTATACAGTTGTTATTTCTGTAAGGTCAGTAGTAATGTTCCTTTCATCTCATCCCACCCCCTACCTTCCTCCCCTCTAGCAACCCTCAGTTTGTTCTTTATTGGAGTCTCTTATGGTTTGCCTCCCTCTCTGTTTCTATCTTATTTTTCCTTCCCTTACTATATGTTCATCTCTTGTGTTTCTTAAATTCAACTTGAGTGAAATCATATAATATTTGTCTTTCTCTGACTTATTTCGCTTAGCATAATACACTTTAGTTCCATCCATGTTGTTGCAAATGACAAGATTTCCTTCTTTTTGATTGCCCAATTGCATTTCATTATGGATATGCATGTGTGTGTATGTATATGTATACACACCAAATCTTCTTTATCCATTTATCAGTTGATGAACATTTGGGCTCTTTCCATAATCTGGCTATTGTTGGTGACACTGCTATAAACATCAAGGAACATGTGGCCGTTCAAAGCAGCATTTTTGTATCCTTTGTATAAATACCTACTAGTGCAATTCCTGGGTCATAGGGTAGTTCTATTTTTAATTTTTTGAGGAGCCTCCATACTGTTTTCCAGACTGGCTGCACCAGTTTGCAAAAGATTTTCCCTTTCTCCACACCCTTGCCAACATCTGTTCTTTCCTGAGTTGTTAATTTTAACCATTCTGACTGGTGTGAGGTGGTATCTCATTGTGGTTTTCATTTGTATTTCCCTGATGATGAGTGGTGTTGAGCATCTTTTCATGTATTTGTTAACCATCTGAATGTCTTCTTTGGAAAATGTTGATTCAGGTTTTCTGCCCATTTCTTTGCTGGATTATTTGCTTTGTGGGTGTTCAGCTTGATAAGCTCTTTATAGATTTTGGATACTAATCCTTTATTTGATATGTCATTTGCAAATATCTTCTCCCATTCTGTCAGTTTTATTTTAGTTTTGCTGATCATTTTCTTTGCTGTGCAGAAGCCTTTTATCTTGATGAAGTCCCAATAGTTTATTTTTGCTTTTATTTCCCTTGCCTCTGAAGCCATGTCTAGTAAGAAGTTGCTGTGGCCAAGGTTCAAGGGTTGCTGCCTATGTCTCTTGTAGGATTTTGATGGTTTCCTGTCTTACATTTAGGTTTTTCATCCATTTTGAATTTATTTTTCTGTATTGTGTAAGAAAGTGGTCCAGTTTCATTCTTCTGTATGTCACTGTCTAGTTTTTCCAGCACCATTTGCTGAAGAAACTGTCCTTTTTCCATTGGATATTCTTTCCTGCTATGTCAGAGATTAGTTGGTCGTACGTTTGTGGGTCCATTTCTGGGTTCTTAAGCTTTGGTTTTCTTTTTTAACATTTCTTTGACTATTTGGGGTTTTCTGGTTCCATTCAAATTTACGGGTTGTTCTAGCTATGTGAAGAATGCTGGTGTTATTTTGATAGGGATTGCATTGAATATGTAGATTGCTTTGGGTAGTATAGACTATTTAACAATATTTGTTCTTCTAATCCATCAGCATGGAATTTTTTTTCATTTCTTTTTGTTGTCTTCAGTTTCTTTCATAAGCATTGTATGGTTTTCAGCATACAGATCTTTTACCTCTTTAGTTAGGTTTATTCTAGGTATCTTCGGTTTTTGGTGCAGTTGTAAATGGGATAAAACCCTTGATTTATCTCTTTTTAATTTTTAAAACTAAAAAGTCAGTTTTTTTAAAAAAAATTTTAATGCTGGGGTGCCTGGGTGGCTTAGTAGGTTGAGTATCCGACTTCAGCTCAGGTCATGATCTCACAGTTTGTGGGTTCGAGCCCCATATGGGGCTCTGTGCTGACAGCTAGCTCCGAGCCTGGAGCCTGTCTTTGAACTCTGTGTCTCCCTCTCTCTCTCTGACCCTTCCTTGCTTATGCTGTCTCTGTCTCTCTCTCAAAAATAAATAAAACATTAAAAAAAATTTTTAATACTTTTATTTATTTTAAAGAGAGAGCAAGAGCACAAGTGGGGGGGGGGAGGGAGAGAGAGAGAGAGAGAGAGAAGGGGGAAGGCACAGAATTTGAAGCAGGCTCCAGGCTCTGAGCTGTCAGTATGGAGCCTGACGAGGGGCTCAAAGTCATGAACTGTGAGATCACAACCTGAGATGAAGTCGGATGCTTAACCGACTAAGTCACCCAGGCGCCCCTTTAGTTCATTTTTCTAAAGCAATTTTTTCATTTCCTTTTAGGGTAAATAAAAAGAGATCCAGAGAACCTGCTGAGGAAATGTAGGTGTATAGAAATACAATGTGGTACATTGATATTATATTCTGCAACCTTGCTGAATTCACGTATCAGTTCTAGCAATTTTTTGTTTGAGTCTTTTGGGTATTCCATGTAGAGTATCATGTCATCTGCAGAGTGAAAGTTTGACTTCTTTGCGAATTTGAATGCCTTTTATTTCTTATTGTTTAATTGCTGAGGCTAGGGAGGCTATGTTGAACAACAGTGGTGAGAGGACATTCCTGTCCTGTTCCTGACCTGAGGGGGAAAGCTGTCAGTTTCTCCCCATTGAAGATGATATTAACTTTTTTGCATATGGCTGTTATGTTAAGGTATGTTCCTTCTATCTCTGCTTTCTTGAGGGTTTTAGTTTTGAGAGCGTGAGAGAGGGCACAAGTGAATGAAGGGCTGTGAGAGAGAGAGAGAGAGAGAGAGGAGAAAGAAGCAGGGCTCACCCAAAGCAGGGCTCATGTTTTTACTGTAATGCAGCGTGTGTTTTTACCAAAGTGGGACTTGAGTTCTCCTGAAGTGGAGCTGGACATCACCTGAAGCGAGGCTTGAGCTCACAAAGTGTGGTACTCGAACTTGTGAACCCTGAGATCATGACCTGAGCCAAAATAAGATGCTTAACCAACTGAGCCACCCAGGTGCCCTCTTGAGGGTTTTTATCAAGAAAGGATGCTGGGGCGCCTGAGTGGCTCAGTCGCTTAAGTGTTCGACCTCGGCTCAGGTCATGATCTCATGGTTAGTGGGTTCGAGCCCCACATCGGCCTCTGTGCTGACAGCTCAGAGCCTGGAGCCTGCTTCAGATTCTGTGTCACTCTCTCTCTGCTCTTCCCCTGCTCATGCTCACTTTCTCTCTCAAAAATAAAAATAAAAACATTTAAAAAATTTAAAAAAAGGATGCTGTATTTTGTTAAATGCTTTTTCTGCATCTATTGAAAGGATCATATCTTTTTTATCCTTTCTTTTATTAATGTGGTGTATCACACTGATTGCTTTGTGAATATTGAACCACCCCTGTAGCCTAGGAATAAATGCCACTTGATCATGGTGAATAATTCTTTTAATGTACTGTTGAATTTGGTTTGCTAGTATCTTGTTGAGAATTTTTCATCAAAGTTTCATCAGGGATACTGGCCTGTACTTTAGCTGGTTTTGGAATCAAGGTAATAGTGGCTTCATAGTATAGTGAGTCTGGAAGCTTTCCTACATTTCTGTTTTTTGGAACAGTTTTGAGAAAAATAGGTATTAACTCTGTATTAAATGTTCTGTACAATTCCCCCGGGAAGCCATCTGGTCCAGGACTCTTTATTTGTTGGGAAATTTTTGATAACTGATTCAATTTCTTTGCTGGTTATGGGCCTGTTCTAACTTTTATTTTTTCTTGTTTCAGCTTTGGTAGTGTGTTTCCAGGAATTTGTCCATTTCTTCCAGATTTTACAGTTGTTGGCATATAATTGTTTGTAATTTGTTCTTACAATTTTTAGTTTTTTTGTGGTGTTGATTGTGATTTCTCTTGTTTCATTCATGATTTTATCTATTTGGGGGCCCTCTTTTGTTTTTGAAAACTTTGGCTGGGGGTTTATTAATTTTGTTTATTCTTTTAGAAAACCAACTTTTAGTTTCCTTGATGTGTTCATCTGTTTTTTTCTTTCCTTGTTTCTACATTATTTATTTTTGCTCAGATCTTTATTATTTCCCTTCTTCTGATTTTGGGCTTCATTTGCTCTTTCTTTTCTAGCTCCTTTAGGTGTAAGGCTATGTTGTGCATTTGGGACCTTTCTTGCTTCTTGAGATGGGACCAAATTGTAATGTACTTTCCTTTCAGAACTGTGTTTGCTGCACCCCAAAGGGTTTGGACTGTTGTGTTTTTATTTTCATTTGCTTCCATGTGTTTTTTTATTTCTATTTTAATTTCCTGGTTAACTCATTTATTTTTTAGTAGGATATTCTTTAACTTCCATGTATTTGCAGGCTTTCCAAATTTTTTCTTGTGATTGATTTCAAGTTTAATAGCGTTGTGATCTGAAAATACGTATGGCATGATCTCAATCCTTGTGTACCTGTTGAGGGCTAATTTGTGACCCAGTGTGTGATGCCTTTTGGAAAATGTTCAATGTGCACTCTAGAAGAATGTGTATTCTGCTTTAGGATGAAATGTTCTTAATATATCTGTTAAGTCCATCTGGTCCAGTGTGTTATTCAAAGCCATTGTTTCCTTGTTGAGTTTCTGCTTAGATGGTTTGTCCATTGCTGTAAGGAGAATGTTGAAATCCCTTACTATTATTGTATTATTATCACTGAGTTTATTTATGTTCGTTATTAACTGATTTATTCATTTGGGTGCCCCAATGTGGGTTGGGGGCATAAATATTTACAATTGTTAAATCTTCTTGATAGATAGACCCCTTAATTATGATACAGTGCCCTTCTTTATCTCTAGTTACAGTCTTTGTTTTAAAATCTAATTTGTCTTGTATAAGTATGGCTACTCTGGCTTCCCTTTGAAGTTCATTAGCAAGATAGATTGTCCTCTATCCCCTCACTTTCAATCTGCAGGGGCCTTTAGGTCTAAAATGAGTCTCTTATAGACAGCATGTAAATATCTTTTTTTCTTATCCGTTGATACCCTGTGTCTTTTGAATGGAGCATTTAGCCCTTTGATTTTTACAGTGATTATTGAAAAATATAAATTTCATGCCATTGTGTTATTTGTAGAGTTGGTGTTTCTGTTGATGTTCTTTGGTCCTTTGTAGTCCTTGTTGCTTTAGTCTTCTTTTTTCCCCCCTCCACTCAGAATCCCCCTTAGAATTTCTTGCAGGGCTGGTTTCGTGGTCACAACTTCTTTAGTTTTTGTTTGTCTGGGACAGTCTTTATCTTTACTTCTATTCTGAATGAAAGCCTTGCTGGATAAAGGTTTTTGGGTGCATATTTTTCTGATTTAGCACGTTGAATATTTCCTGTCGCTCCCTTCTTGCCTGCCCAGATTTAGTGGGCAGGTCTTCTGCTCATCCATGTAGTTTAAGGACTTTTTGTCCTCAGCTACTTTAAGAATTCTCTCTTTATCTTAGTATTTTACAAGTTTCACTATGGTATGTTGTGGTATTGATCTGTTTTTGTTGAATTTGAAGGTAGTTTTCTGTGTCTTTTGGACTTGGATGCCTGTTTCCTTCCCCATATTAGGGAAGTTCTCAGCTATAATTTGTTCAAATAAACCAACTGCCTTTTTCTCCTGTTTTTCTTTTGGGACTCCTATGATATGGATATTGTTTCATTTCATGGAATCACTAAGTTACTTCTCATGATCTAGCAATTTTGTTTTTCAGCTTCATATTTTTACATAGTTTTATTTTGTTTCACCTGTTCTTTCCTCTTTTTCTTCAGTCCTCACTGTCATTGTATCCAGTTTATTTTGCATCTCAGTTACAGCGTTTTTTAATTCATCCTGACTAATTCTTGGGTCTTTGAACTCTGCAGCAGTGGTTTCTCTGGTATCTTCTGTGCTTTTTACAAGCTCGTCTAGTAGCCTTATGATTGTTGTTCTAAATTATTTTTGAGATATATTGCTGTATCTGTTTTGAGCAAATCCCTGGTAGTAATTTGACCTTTCCTTTGGGGAAAATTCTCCCGTCTGGTCATTTTGGCCAAGTTTCTGTCTTTTGCGTGTTTTAAAGCTTGTTATGTTTCCTGTACCTGAGAGTACTACTATATTAAAAAATGGGTCATACACTGTCCAGGGCCTGGCACTTCTGGAAGTGTTTCTAGTGTATGCTGTGTGCACTCTACTGTTCTCTTTCCCACTGGTCAACTCTACAGAGCTCCTCCTTGCTTGCAGTGGTGGAGTGTTCGGAACTTTAACTAGGTGTGTTTTGATTTGTTTGTTGAAATAACCTTGGGGAAAAAAGTGGGGGACGCCTCATCCTAAAAAATGAGGAAAGGAAATGGAGCAAAAAATACCAGAGAATCAAGAAACTATACAGTTGATTGTAGGGGAAGAAAGGGAACAACAACAACAACAAACAAGAAAAAAAAAAAGGAAGGAAAAAGCAAAGAATAAAAAGACTGATCCAAAAACAAGAGAAAAGGAAATGAAGAAAACAAAGAAGAAACTTTGAGCCTGACTCCAAAAGAAAAAAAAAAGAAGGGAAAAAAGAAAAAGAGCTCGTTTGTTTGTGTATGGGGGTTGCTGCCTCTTCTGGTCTGGAGGAGAGACAAGCTTCATTGACTCAGAGTCAGTCTGGCCCCACTAAATAAGCTGTTGCCGGGCACAGAGGGGCAGGGTTTGGTGTAAGTGGGTCCTGCCTTATTGCTTTCTGAGGTCCCACCATGTTGGTGTTGTGGGGAAAACACGCCAACCCAGTTTCTCATTTCCTAACCAGGGATCTCAAACCTCACTGTTTAGGCAGCTCCCACAAAATAGTGATAGCAGTCAGCTTGTCCTGCGCCACAACTCTCCTGTATTTGTTCTTTGGCATGTGGCTGGATTTCAAACCCAAGTCTTAAAGGAGCAGCATGGTGCAGATCTGCTCCCCTCCTCAGGAGTAGAGCCTCTGTATCCTGCTGATGAAAGGCCTTTGGCTGGCACCTGCAGGGTCTTTTGTCTTTGGAAGGTGATAACCTCTCTTCCAGAACTACTCTGGGAAGGGGACTATTCTCTTCCAGTTCACCCTGGAGATCTCTACACCACAATTCTGGGAACAACTCCCTACACCCCAGGAGCACGCACCACAGCTCTACTCTGGAGAAAGTCATGCATTTCCAGATCCTCAGAGTTTCAGCTCCAAAAGCTGTTTGTAAAAAAGAACTGGGACATTCAGTACTTTTCGCTGCCCTGTCTGTGGTCCAGAGGGATTTTCCTCTTGTGCTAACTTGATGCCACACTTTCTCTCTCTTTTTTTTTAATTTTTTTATGTCTTTATTTTATTTTGAGGGACAGAGACAGAGAGAGAGCAGAGGAGGGGCAGAGAGAGAGGGAGACACAGAATCTGAAGCAGGCTCCAGGCTCTGAGCTGTCAGCACAGAGCCCAATGCGGGGCTCGAACCCACGGACTGTGAGATCATGCCCTGAGCCGAAGTCAGATGCTTAACTGACTGAGCCACCCAGGCACCCCGATGCCACACTTTCTCAACCCCCCATCTCTTTCTCTCCCTTTTGTCTGTCCATGGAAATTGTTCCCTGGCACACCGTTTTTCTCTCCCCCAATTCACATCCATGTACCTCGTACCTGCCAAGCTGTCTCCCTCCCACTGTGGAGATCCTTCTGCTAGTCCTCAGATTGTTTTCCTTGATGTTCCAAGTATTCAGACCTCAGCACAGCTGTGTTTGAGGGATGAAGGAAGTCCAAGGTCCCCCTTCTTCTACACCATCTTATCTCTTCTTAAGGATTCCAGTTTCTTATCCTTGCCAATGCTTGTTATTTTCTGTTTGTGGCTTTGTTTTGTTTTGTTTTTGATAATTGTCATCCGAAGAATTGTGAAATGCTGTATCATTGTGATTTTGATAAACATTTCTCTAATGGTCCGTGGTATTGAGCATCTATTCGTATGTTTTTGTCCATTTTTATATCTTTGAAGAAATGTCTACTGAAATCTTTCACTCAGTTTTTGAGTTTTTTGTTGTTTTTGCCAAGTTGTTGGAGTTCTTGATATATTCTGGATGTTAATCCTTATCAGATATATGANTCACATTCAAGAAATCATTGCTAAATACAATGTGATAAAACTTTACTATAATTTCTCTAAGAAGTTTATAATTTTAGCTCTTATATTTATGTCTTTGGTCCATTTGAGTTAATTTTTATATTTGGTATTAGGTAAGTGTCCACTTTTATTTATTACATGTTGACATTTACTTTTGGCAGCATAATTTTTTTAAGAGACTCTCCTTTTCCTCATTCAATGGTCTTGACACTATTGTTGAAGATCATTTGACTATAGATATGTAGCCTTATTCTNAATCACATGATGTCTTTCCATTCATGTCTTCTTTAATTTCTTTCATCAATACTTTATAATTTTTAGTGTATAAGTCTTTCTCCTCTGTAGATCGGTTTATTTCTATTTTTATTTTTTGTCATTTGTGTATAAGATTTTTTTCCTAATTAACTATTTAGATAGTTTGGTTTTTGTGTATAGAAACGTGACTTGATTTTTGTGTATTGATTTTCTACCTGCAGCTTTACAGAGTTTGTTTATTCTAACAGTATTTTTGTTGAGTCTAGGATTTTCCACGTGTATTATCCTGTCATCTATAAACAAAGATAATTTATTTCTTCCTTTCTGATTTGGTTGCTTAATATTATTTCTTTTTCTTGTTTAATTGCTCTGGCTAGGACTTCCAGTACTATGTTGAGAAGAAATGGTCAGAGTGGGCATCCTTTCCTTGTATTGGATCTTAAAGGGAAAGCTTTTAGTTTTTCTCCATTGAGTATGATGTTAGCTGTGAGCTTTTCATATATGGCCTTTATTATGTTCAGGTAAGTTTCTACTATATTTATTTTGTTGGAAAGTTTTAGTTGTGAATAGTTGCTGAGTTTTGTTAAATGTGTTATCTACTGCTCAGATGATCAATTTTCCCTTCATTTGGTTAATTTGGTATATCACATTGATTAATTTACTTTTACTGAACCATCATTGTACCCCAGGGAAAGTCCCACATGGTCATGTTGCATGATCCTTTTAATGTGCTGTTGAATTCGGTTTACTAGTATTTTATTGAGGTTTTTTGCTTCTACATTCATCAGGAATATTGGCTGGTAATTTTCTTTTTTTATAGTTTCTTTGGTTTTGGTATTGGTGTAATGCTGGCCTCATAGAATAGATTTGGAAATATTCCTTCATCTATTTTTTGGAAGAGTTTAAGGA
>NW_027529520.1:156399-157762 GCF_008692635.1 Crocuta crocuta | reverse complement strand
CTTCATCTAGTTTTTGGAATATTTTAAGGACTGGTATGAATTCTTCTTTGATTTTTTGGTAGAATTTATCTTTGTAGCCATCTGGTCCTGGACTTTTCTCCTCCTCTTGGGAGGTTTTTAATTACTGATTCTATCTCTTTATTTGTCATTGGTCTGTTGAGTCTTTATATTTCTTTTTGACCCAGTATTGATATTTTGTATGTTTGTAAGAATTTATCCATTTCTTCCAGGCTTTTGTTTCCTGACATCTAGTTCACAATAGTCTCATGTTCCCTATTTATTTCTGAAAGAAGTATAGTATTGCCTGTTCTTTCTTACTTATTATTTGGGTCTTTTTTTTCTTAGTTTAGCTAAGGGTTTTTAAATTTTGTTCTCAAAAAATTAACTCTCAATTAACTCAGTTTGTTGATTTTTTCTCTATCATTTTTCACTACTCTTTATTTGTTTCATTTCTGCTCTAGTCTTTATTATTTCCGTTCCTTCATTGTCTTTAGGTTTAGTTTGTTCTTTATATACCTTGAGGTAAAAAATAAGTTTGTTTGAGATTCTCTTAGAATCTATTCTTATTAGAATAGTTCAGGCTGTTCTCATAAAAAGGCCATGGATTGGTGGTTTATAAACACCAGAAATTCATTTTTCACAATTCTGAAGACTGAAAGGTCCAAGATCAAGGTGTCAGGAGATTCAGTGTCTGATGATGGCTTGCTTACTTTCTGGTTTATAGATGGCTGTCGTCTTGCTGTATCCTTATATCGTGGAATAGCCTAGGGATCTCTCCTGTTAATGTGGCTATACTTTGATGACCTAATCACTTTTGAAAGGCCCCACCTCCAAGTATTATTGCATTATTTTGTTGATTAGGTTTTAACATGAATTTGGGTGAGGGGCACAAAAATGCACTTTGTTGCAGAAATCTTTCTTTAAAACTCAATCATTATAAACTTTCTTCTTACTACTACTTTTGCTGCATCATAAATTTTGGCATTTTGTGTTTTTCTGTTTGCTTGTTTCAAAATCAGTCTGTCTTTCTTTCTTTCTTTCTTTCTTTCTTTCTTTCTTTCTTTCTTTCTTCTTTCTTTCTTTCTCCTTCCTTCCTTCCTTTTCTTCCTTTTATGTAATTGACACATAGTATATTAGTTTCAAGTGTACAGCATAGAATTTAACAAGTCTATACATTATGCTTTGTTCATTACAAGTATAGTTGCCTTCTATCATGATACATTGATATTACAATATCATTGACTATATTCCTTATGCTGTTTTTTATTCCCAGGACATGCATTCCATAACTGGAAGTCTGTATCTCCCACTCTGTTCACCTATTTTGCCCAACAGCCCACCCGCATCCCCATTGGCAACCATT
>NW_027529520.1:139999-156320 GCF_008692635.1 Crocuta crocuta | reverse complement strand
TGACTCTGCTTTTTGTTTTGTTTACTGATTCTTTTTTCTTTCTTTCTTTTTTTTTTTTTGATTCCACTTATGAGTGAAGTCATATATTTATCTGTCTCAGTCTGACTTATTTTACTTAGTATAATACCCTCTGGGTCCATCCATGTTGTCCCAAATGGCATATTCTCATCCTTTTGTATGGCTGTGNACACACACACACACACACACACACACACACACACACACACACATTACCCAGAGCATCCAAAGACAGGGAGTGGTTCAGAGGAATGAGGAGACTGTGGCGTGTGTGTGTGTGTGTGTGTGTGTGTGTGTGTGTGTGTGTGTGTGTGTGTGTACATCTTCCTTATCCTTTCATTTGTCTGTTGATGAACACTTGGGTTGCTTCTATATCTTGGGTATTGTAAATAAAGCCGCAGTAAACATAGGAATGTATTAATCTTTTCAAATGTTTTCATTTTCCTTGGGTAAGTATGGTAGCAGAATTATTGGATCATATTGTATATATATATTTTTAACTTTCTGACAAACCTTTATACTGTTTTCCACAGTGGCTATACCAGTTTACATTACACCACCAGTTTATGAGGGTTCTTTTTTTTCTACATCCTTGCTGGCACTTGTTGTCTCTTGTATTTTTTATTTTAGTCATTCCAACAGGTGTGGGGTGATATTTCATGTGGTTTTGATTTGCACTTGTTAAAATTAATGATGTTGAATACCTTTTGATGTACCTATTAGCCAGTTGTATGACTTCTCTGGAGAAATGCCTGTTTAGTTACTCTGCCAATTTTTGAATTACAGTGTTACTTTGCTACTAAGTTGTATGAGTTCCATATATATTTTTTAGATATCAAGCCCTTATGAGTTATATGGGAATATATATATTCTCCCATTCCATAGGGTGCATTTTCATTATGTTGATTGTTTCATTTGATGTGCAAAAGTTTGAGAGTTTGATGTACTCTCACTTGTGTATTTTCACATTACTTGCTTGTGCTTTTGATGTTGTATCCAAGAAAACATTGCCAAATCCAAGGTTATGTTGTTTTCCTCTTGAGGTTTTATAGATTTGAGATATTAGATATCTCATATTTAGATATTTAATCTGTTTTGAGTTTATTTTTATGTATGGTATTAGGTGAGAGTCCAGCTTTAGTTTTTTGTGTGTGAATATCCAGTTTACCCTTACTATTTGTTTAAAAGACTGTCCTCTCCCATTGTGTGGTCCTGGTACTCTTATTGAAGACCATTATGACATAATAACGAGATTATATTTCTGGGCTTTGTATTCTCTTCTTTTGATCTATATGATTGTTACATCATTCCCACATTGTTTTGATTATGGTTGCATTGTGATATATATTGAAATCAGGAAGGGTGAGGCCTCCAACTTTTTTTCCTCTTCAAGATTGTTTTCGCTTTTCAGGGTCCCTTGTGTTTCCATATGAATTTTTGGACTGTTTTCCCAATTTCTCCAAAAATTTCCATTGAGATTTTGATTGGGATTGCATTGGCTGTAAATTGCTATGGGTAGTATGAGTATTTTGACAGTATTAAGCCTTCCAATTTATGAATACAGTATGTCTTACCTTTATTTTGTATCTAATTTCTTTTAGCAATATTTTATAGTTTTTAAGAGTAGACGTCTTTTGCCTCCTTGGCTAAGTTTATTCCTAAGTACTGTACAATTTTTTTTTTACTTCATTCATCATTTAATTCAGATAAATATATGATCCCTCTTCTGTATACCACAGGTGATTTGAACAACTATTTCTTCTTCTTTTTTTTTAAATTTTCTAAGTGCTGTACAATTTTTGATTCTATTGTAAGAGGGATTGTTTTTGTAATGTTCAATTTTAGTTTTTAGAAACATCTGTTTTTGTGTTGATTTTGCATTCTGAAACTGCTGAATTCTTTTATTAGTGTTAACAGTTTATTTCAGGAATCTTTAGGGTTTTCTTATTTAAAATTATGTCATATGTGAATAGAGATAATTTTACTTCTTTATGTCTATTCTGGATGCCCTTCCTTTCTGTCCCCCTCTTTTTTTTTTTTTTTTTTTTTTNAGGATTTTTGTATATAAGATCATGACATCTATAAATAGATTTTTCTTTCTAATCCAGAAGACATCATGCTTTCTTCCTGCCTAATCGCCCTGGCTAGAACGTCCAGTACAATGTTCAGTAGAAATGGTGAAAGTGAATGCCTTGTCTTGTTCTTGATCTTAGGAAAATTCTTTCAGGCTTTGTTTCAGGCTGTGGGTTTTTTTGTTTTAGTTTTTGTTTCTTTTTGATGTTAGCTGTGATTTTTTTTTTGGTATAAATTTTATTATGTTGATGTGGTTTTCCTTTTTCCTAGAATTTTCAATGTTTTCATCATGAAAGTTTGTTGAATATTATCAAGTGCTTTTTCTATATCAAATGATATGGTAATGTGGTTTTTATCCTTTATTCCATTTATGTGTATATATCTTGTTTGATTATTTTAAGTTTATTTATTTATTTTGAGAGAGAGAGGCTGCATGAACGATGGAGGGGCAGAGAGAGAGAGGGAGAGAGAGTCTCAAGTAGGCACCATGCTGTCAGTGCAGAGCCTGACACAGGGCTCTAACTCGTAAACTGTGAGAATCTGAGCTAAAACCAAGAGTCAGATGTTTAAGCTAATAAGCCACCCAGGCACCCCACACTGTTTGATTTTTATGTGTTGAAATATCCTTGTATGTCAAGAATGAGTACTTATTTGATCATGGTATATATTCATGTTAATGTGCTGTTGAATTAGGTTTCCTAATATGTTGTTGAACATATTTGTATTAATATTCACTTGGGATATTCATCTATAATTTCCTCCTTTATTAGTGTCTTTGATTTTGTTTTTAGGGTAGAAGTTTGAAAGTGGTTTCTCCTCTTCAGCAGTTTGGAAGAGTTTGACGATGATTGGTGTTAATTTTTAAAATATTTAGTAGATGTGGCACCTGGGTGGCTCCTCAGTTAAGTGCCTGACTCTTGATTTTGGCTGAGGTCATTATCTCAAGGTTCATGAGATCCTTGCTTGGTATTTTCTCCCTCTCTGCCTTTCCCCTGTGCACATGCTTTCTCTCTCTCTCTCTCTCTCTCAAAATAAATATATAAACATTAATAAAATATTTGGTAGAATGCTCCCATGAAGCCATCTCGTTGTGGGCTTTTCTTATTTTGGGAGATTTTTGATTACTTATTGAGGTGACTTACTAAGTTATAGGTTTATTCATATTTTTTATTTTTTTGGAATTCAGTCTTGGTAGGTTTGTAAGAATTTATCCATTTCCTGTAGAAATTCAGTCTTGGTAGGTTTGTAAGAATTTATCCATTTCCTGTAGGTTATCCAATTTGTTGGCATGTTATTTTCCAGAATATTCTCTTGTAATACGTTTTATTTCTGTGATATTGGTTGTAATGTCCCCTTGTTCATTCCTGATTTTATTTGAGTCTTCTTTTCTTCCTTAGTTTACCTGAGGTACTTTTTGTTTTGTTAATGTTTTTATGAATCCAACTCAATTTCATTTATGTTTTTTTCTACTCTTTTTCTCAATTAAAAAACTTTTTAAAAATGTTTGTTTATTTTTGAGAGCAAGAAAGACAGAAAGCAAGAGGGGGAGGGTCAGAGAGAGAGGGAGACACAGAATCCGAAGCAGACTCCAGGCTCTGAGCTGTCAGTACGGAGCCTGACATGGGGCTCGAACCCACAAACCTGAGTCAAAGTCAGACGCCTAATGGGCTGAGCCACCCAGGCACCCTCTCTTCTCACTTTTTGTAAATCTCTGCTCTAATATTTATTATTCCCATCTTTCATTAACCTTGGTTGCAGTTTGTTCTTCTCTGTCTAGTTCATTGAGATATAAAATCAGGTGGTTAATTTGAGTCCTTTTTTAAAAAAAGTTTATTTTTGAGAGAGCGGAAGCAAGGGAGGGGTAGAGAGAGTGGGACAGAGGATCTGAAATGGGCTCTATGCTGACAGCAGTGAGCCCAATGCAGGACTCAAACTCAGGGACGAGGATATCATGANAATTGCGCAAGTTGTTGGCATATAATTTTTCATAATATTTTCTTATAATTGCTTGTATTTCTGTAGTGTTGGTTGTGATCTCTTCTCTCAATGGTAATTTTATTCATTAGAATCCTTTCTTTTTTTGATAAGTTCAGGTAGGGGTTTATTTTAATTTTATTAATGCTTTCAAAGAACCAGCTCCTAGTTTTATTGATCTGTTCTACTTTTTTGTTGTTTGTATATGATTTATTTCTGCTCTAATCTTTATTATTTCCCTTCTGCTGGCTTTAGCCTTCATTAGCTGTTCCTTTTCTAGCTTATAGAGATGTAAGGTTAGGTTGTGTATTTGAGATCGTTCTTCCTTCTTGAAGCACTTTTCCTTTATTCCATAGGTTTTTTTTTTTTTAATAGTTTATTGTCAAGTTGGTTTCCATATAACACCCAGTGCTCATCCCCACAAGTGTCCTCCTCCATGCCCATCACCCCCCTTCCCCTTCCCCCCACCCCCATCAGTCCTCAGTTTGTTCTCAGCATTCAGGAGTCTCTCATGGTTTGCCTCCCTCCCTCTCCCCCACTATTTTCCCCCTTCTTCTCCCCCACGGTCCTCCGGTCCTCCATTAAGTTCCTCCTAATCCTCCTATGCGTACAAACATATGGTAGCTGTCCTTCTCTGCCTGACTTATTCCATAGGTTTTGAACTGTCATGTTTTCATTTTCAGTTGTTTCCATCTATTTTTTGTATTTCATCCTTTCTTTCCTATTTGACTCACTCACTGCTTAGTAGCATGTTGTTTAGCTTCCATATATTTCTGATCTTGCCAAATTTTTTCTTTTGTTTGACTTCAAGTTCCATGGTGTTGTAGGCAGAAAGCATTCCTAATATGATTTGAATATTTTTGTACTTGTTGAGGCATGATTTGTGACCTAGTATTTGAACTATTCTGGATAATGTTCTGTGTGTACTTAAAATGAACGTGCATTCTGCTGCTTTAGGATGAAATGTTCTGAATNCTTTTCCACTTTCTTATTATATAGTGACCTTCTTCATCTCTTGTTACAGTCTTTGGTTTAAAATCTGTATTTTCAGTTATAAATATTATTGCTCTGGCTTTGTATTGACATCTGTTAGGATGATAAATCTTTCTCCATCCCTTCACTTTTAATCTCCAGGTGTCTTTGGGTCTAAAATGAGTCTCTTGTAGGCAACATATAGAAGGGTCTTATTTTTTATCCATTCTGACACCCTATGTTTTTTTTTAAATTTTTAAAATGTTTTTTATTTATTTCTGAGAGAGAGAGAGAGACAGCATGAACAGGGGAGGGTCAGAGAGAGAGGGAGACACAGTATCTGAAGCAGGCTTCAGGCTCTGAGCTAGTTGTCAGCACGGAGACCGACACAGGGCTCGAACCTACTAACCGTGAAATCATGACCTGAGCCGAAGTCAGACGCTTAACCAACTGAGTCACCCAGGCGCCCTGTGACACCCTATGTGTTTTGATTGGATCCTTTATTCCATTTATATTTAGAGTAATCTTAAGGAGAAATTAATTTAGTGTCATTTTATTACTTGTTNTGAAGACTTTTCCTGTTACTTTTTATTTGTTTTATCTTTTGGTGTTTCTTTCCCACTGAAAGAGTCCTCTTTTTAAAACTTTCTTTTAAAATTTTATTTATTTTGAGAGAGAGAGAGAGAAAGCGAGCACCATGGGGGAGGGGCAGAGAGGAGAAACAGAATCCCAGGCAGAGCCTGATGTGAGGCTTGAACTATGAGATGATGATCTGAGCTGAGATCAAGTGTCAGAGGCTTATCCGACTGCCACCCATGTGCCCCAAAGAGTCCCTTTTAGTATTTCTTGCAGGGCTGGTTTAGTGGTCATGAACTCCTTTAGTGTTTGTTTGTGTGGGAAATTCTTTACCTCTCCTTCTATTCTGAATGACAGCCTTAAAGTATAAAGTATTCTTGGCTGCATATTTTTCCCACTCAGCACGTTGAAAATACCATGCCACTCCTTTCTTACCTGCCATATTTCTCATGTTCTGTGGATAGACCTGCTGCTAACCTTGTTTCTCTTCCATTGTAAGTTAGGGATTACTTTTTCCTTCCTGCATTTAGGATTTTCTTCCTTATCTCCGTATTTTGCAAAATTTACTACCACATGCCTTGGTGTGGGTCTGCTTTTGTTGATTTTGATGGAAGTTCTCTCTATCTCCTGGATTTGGTTGCCTTCCAGATTTGGTTGTCTTCCCCAGATTAGGAAAGTTCTCAGCTATAATTTGTTCAAATGTACCTTCTGGCCCTTATTCAGGGTCTTCTGTGACTCCTGTGACTTGAATGTCTTTATGATTTATGGAGTCCCTGAGGTTCTAGGTCTGTATTCATTATCCAGTATTTTTCTTTTCCTTTCTCTCTTCAGCTTCATTATTTCCCATAATTTTGTCTTCTGTATCATTTATCCATTCTTCTTCTTCCATTCTTGTCATTACATCCAGTTTTGCATCTTGTTTATAGCATTTTTTTATTTTGACCAACTTACTTTTTAGATCTTTTATCTCTGCAGTAAGGGAATCCCTGGTGCCTTTGTGCTTTTCTCAAGCCCAGCTAGGATCCTTATGATTGTTGTTTTAAATTCTAGATCAGGCATATTAAGGCATATTACTTATATCTTATTCAGTTAGGTTCATGGCCGTGACCTTTTCTTGTTTTTTCTTTTGGGATAAATTCCTCCATCTTGGTATTTTGTCTAGGTCTCTCTACTCTTCTCTATGTTAGGAAAGCATGCTATGCGTCCTGCTCCTGATAGTAATGCGTTTATGAAGATGAGCTCATATACTGTCCATGGCCTGGCACTTCAAAAAGTGTTTCTCGTATATACTGTGTGCACACTTCTGCTGTGTTTCGGCTGCTCTTTCCCTCAAGTTAGTCCTCTGTAGAGCTTCTCTTTTCCTGTCTTTGGGAGTGTGTGGACCTTATCCAGAGTATGGTGAATTTTAACCAGCTGTGCTCTGGTCTACTTGTTAAAAGAGGCCAGATCTTATTTCCAGTAGAGGTAAAGCTTTGCAACACCCTGTGGTCAGTAAACCTGGTACTTGCGGAGGATTTGTGCTGGTCTTCTGGGAGAGGGACCTACTGTTCTGGTTCTCAGGTGCACTTGCCCTTGTACAGAAGCACCTGCAGAGCACAGGAGGGGTGGGGCTTGATCTAAGCGGCTAAGGCCTCTACTGTTGGTGTTGTTGTGCTGATTGAAGACAGTCTGTGCCAATGGGTGAATGAGAAAAATGGCACCAGCCCTCTGCTTCATACCCAGAGAGGGTAGTCTACACCTGCCACTGTCCGGGAAGCCTTCACAGAAGAATGAGCAATCTCTCCTTGTGTGTCCCAGACATCCCTCAGATCCCTACCTTTACCCTGTCTGTATCATCTGCCTACCTGACAGTGCAGTGAACCTGTGTATTATCTTAAACATGCTGAGTTTCAAAATTCCAGACTTTAGGGGCCCAGTGCTGTACAGATCTATGTTCATCCTCTCAGTGAGAGTCTTGCTGTGCTGGGGCAGGTGTGCATTTGTCTCAGACCAGCAGTTGCACCAACACACAGGAACTTGGACTTTAGAGTAAATTGCAGTAAAAAGCCAGTGCTCAGGTTAGCTGCCATCAGCAGGTGTCTCAGCCTCTATGCTGAAGAACAGGACAGTTCAATGTTGTCTGCTTGCTCTTTTGTCCTCTGAGAGTAAATGCCACCTTTCCAAGATGCACTCCAAGGAGGGGAAACTGTCATGCGTCCCAGGGAATCATCAGGTTGGCTTATGCTGTCCACTCCCAGGCCTCTGCCATCCTTCTCCACAGGAGTACAACTATGCCTGCCAGGCTCCAGAGAAACTGTGGTGTGGAATTCTAAAACTCTAGTTTTTGGGCTCTGCTCGTTGTAAAAACTCATGATAATTTCTCCTTCTTTTTCCCACTGTGTGATTTTGGGGAAGTGTTTTTCTTGTGCAATCCCCTGTATGCCTTACTGTCTCTTCTTCTCTGCCTATCCCTCCGTCCTTCCCTCTCCCTTTCTTTCTCTCTCTCTCTTTCTCTCTGTCTTTCCCTCCCCCATCCTCTCTCCATGATCTGGACTCCCTTCCTTCTGCAGGAACCATGATCTTTCCTCCCCCAAATCATCTCTCTGCACTTCCTACCTTCCACGATGTGGCCTCTTTTCTCACTCTGGTTAAGCAGTTTGTTCTCTCAGTCCTCAGATCAATTTATTGGATGTTCAAAATTATTTGATATTTCTAGCTGTTCAAAGGATGAGGCACACAGAGTCTTCCTACTACTCTACTGTCTTAATTCTGCTTTCATTCTATTTAATTTCACTATGTTTACCATTTTTATCCCTCATGTCTTGCCTTTTTAAGATTTACTTGATTAATTTCATGTCCCATAGTTATTCACTTCTCATTTCATTTTGGGGATATTTTCTTAGGAATTAGAATTAACATTCTACATTTATAACACTCTACTTTGAATTAATATCAATTTAACGATAACATAAAGAAAATACTGCTGCTATATAGGTGTATTCTCCCCCTCTTACATTGTAATCATATATTACATCTTTATAATTGTATTACCCTTACCGTGGATTTATAAATATTTTACATGTTTGTCTTTTGTGTTATGTGGTAAGTAAAACTTGGAGTTATAGTCCAAAAATACAGTAATGTAAACTTTAATATTTACCTATGTAATTAATTGCCTTTACTGGAAACCTTTATTTCTTTATANAGGCTCTGAGCTGGCAGTCAGCACAGAGCCCGACGCGGGGCTCGAACCCACGAACTGCGAGATCATGACCTGAGCGAAAGTCAGACGCTTAACCGACTAAGCCACCCGGGCGTCCCTGTTTCCATATATTTTTAAATCTCTTCTCTAAGAGCCTGTTTAGACCCTTCGTTCTTTAGTAGGATGTCCTTTAACCTCCTTGTCCTTATGTCCTTATGTCCTTATGTTTTTGGAGGTTTTCCAGACTTTTTCCTGTGATTGATTTCAAGTTTCAAAGCATTGTGATCTGACAGTGTGCATGGTATGATCTGTATTCTTTTGAATTTATTGAGGGCTGCTTTATGTCCCAGTATGTGATCTATCTTGGAGAATGTGCCATGCGCACTTGAGAAGAAAGTAAATTCCCTGGCCTCGGGATGTAAAGTTCTAAATATATCCATCAGATCCATCTGGTCCAATGTGTCTTTCAAGTCCGTTATTTCTTTAGTGATTTTCTGTCTGGTTGACCTATCCATTGCTGTAAGCGGAGTATTAAAGTCCCCTGCTATTAGCACATTCTTATCTATAAGATTGTTTCTGTTTGTGATTAATTGTTTTAGATATTTAGGTTCTTCCATATTCGGTGCGTAGACATTTATGATTGTTAGTTCTTGATGGATAGACCCTGTAATTATTATATAATGCTCTTCTTCATATATTGTTATTGTCTTTAATTTAAAGTCCAGTTTGTCCGATATAAGTATAGCTACTACAGCTTTCTTTTGATTTCCATTAGCTTGATATATATCTCTCCATCCGTTTACTTTTAATCTGAAGGTATCTTCCAATCAGAAATCTTTCTTGCAGTCAGCAAATAGAAGGATTTAGGTTTTTTTTTATCCATTCTGCTACCCTATGTCTTTTGATTGGAGCATTCACTCCTTTTATATTCAGTGCTATTATTGAAATATGAGGGTTTAGAGTCATTGTGTCCTTTGTGGGTTTCATGCTTGTGGTCCTGTCTCTGGTATCTTCGTTCCTTGCAACACTTCCCTCAGATAGTCTCCCTCAGGATTTCATGTAGGGGTGGCTTAGTGGTGACAAATTCTTTTAATTTTTGTTTATTTGGAAATACTTTTATCCCTCCTTCTATTCTGAATGAGAGGCTTGCTGGATAGAGGATTCTTGGCTGCTTATTTTTTCTGTTCATTACATTGAAGATCTCCTGCCATTCCTTTCTGGCCTGCCACGTTTCAGTACATAGGTCTGTCACCACTCTGATACGTTTCCCTTTGTATGTTAGGGCCCTTTTTCCCTAGCTGCTTTCAAAATTCTCTTTTTGTCCTTATATTTTGCCATTTTTACTATGATATTTTGCGTAGGAGATCAATTGAAATTACGTCTTAAGGAGTCCTCTGAGCCTCTTTTATGTCAATGTTTACTTCCTTCCCCAGATGGGGAAGTTCTCTGCTATAATTTGTTCCAGGACTCCTTCAGCACCTTTCCCTCTCTCTTCCTCTTCTGGGATTCCTGTGATAAGGATATTGTTTCGTTTGACTGTGTCGCTGAGCTCTCAAACTCTTCTTTCATATTCCTGGATCAGTTTGTCTCGTTTTTTTTTCAGTTTCTTCTTTTTCTATAATGGTGTGTTCTAAATCACTTATTCTCCTTTCTGCCTCTTCAATCCATGCATTGGACACCTCCAGTTTATTATGTATCTCATTTATCGCATTTTTAAATTCATCATACCTATTTTTAAGGTCCATGTTGTTTGTAGCCATAGTTTCTTCGATGTCCTCAATGCTTTTTTCAAGCCCAGCGATTAATTTTATGATTATGGTCTAAAACTTGTTCAGTTACGCTGCTTGTATCTGTTTTGAGCAGTTCTTTAGCTGTCAATTCTACTTGGAATTTCTTTGGAG
Organism: Crocuta crocuta; assembly: GCF_008692635.1. Classification (NCBI taxonomy): domain Eukaryota; kingdom Metazoa; phylum Chordata; class Mammalia; order Carnivora; family Hyaenidae; genus Crocuta; species Crocuta crocuta. The sequence goes on along the minus strand of NW_027529520.1, from coordinate 145,625 downwards.
GAGAGCTGTTTCATTTCGTCATTTTGGTTAACTTTCTATCTCTTGTTAGTTTTAAAAACTTGTTATGCTCTCTGCATCTGTGAGTGCTGCTGTACCAAAGAGGTCTCTTTGTCCAGGACCTATCCTTTCAGAAAGTGTTCTTTGAATGGTATCTCTCGATCTGTCTTGCTGAGACCTTGGTTATTTTATTTTCCTACTTGTAGTGTTATTTGGGACTCTCCACCATGTGTACTTGGGTTGTTTCTTGAGGTAGCCCTGGAGAAGAAAACAGACGGAGAAGCACACAGGGAACAGAGGCAGACAAACGCACAGGCAAATCCAACAAACATGCAGAGCGAGAGGGAAAACGAAAAAGTAAAGGGAAAAGAGGGCGGAAGGAAGGCGAATAATAGAAAATAAAAATACATAAAAATTCAAAAAGAAGAAAAGAAAAGGAAAAAAGAAGAAAGCCTATAGACAACAATTTAAAGCATGTAACCAGATTTCCAAGCTACAGTGAAAGAGCCGGGTGTATGCAGTGCTGGTTGAAGAGCATAGAGAAAGAGAGATGACAGGTCGGGGATGAGGTAAAATTGGAAATGGAATGAAAAGGCAGAAGGGATAAGAAGTTTTTTTTCAAAGAGCAACAGGATGGAATATGGTTGAAGAGGTGAGAGAAAGACACTGGTTTTATCCAGAGAAACTATATAGTCTGATCACTCCTGAGAAAAAGAGATGAAAAGGTAGGTAGGTGTATAATTTACATGTACGGAATGGATTAAATGTGACTTTTTAAGGAGGCCAGTGATCAGAATTATCAGGTCAGTGCTCTGACAAAAACAAAGTGGGGGGGAGGAGGGCAGCTCTCTGGCAGTGATGGGCGTGGTTTGAATCATTGCATCAGGTGGGAGTTCTGCCTTGGAGGTTGTGGGTAGAAAAGTGGTGGTGCTCCAGTCCCTCCTTGAAGCAAGCACTGCAACTCACTTTTTTTGGTGTGTAACTCCCCGTGTCAGGGGCGCAGGCAAGGTGGGTCTGTCTCTATATCCCAGGCCAGGCCTCGTTTCCAAATCCCAGTCCACGCGCCCCAATGAAATTGTGGTAGACACAAACTCTCAGGCGATCCCTCAGGGCAATTCCAAGCCTCTTGATTTACCCCCTGGGATTGAGCCAGAAGCAGCTTTCCTGTCTCCTCCAGGTCTGGTTGGCGAGCAAGGACGGGGGTCGCCTGGGTTGAGTGCTTCCTTCCTCCGGTCAGCTGGAGAGCGGGAAACTGGGTCCCTCTGTGTCTCATCACCTGAGACACAAACTCGTGGGCAAATCTCCCAGTTTTAAGCCCTTCGCCTCCTCTCAAGGGAATCCAGCTGAGTCAGAAGCACAAAGGCGTGGTAGTTGCCTGGCCTCTCCAGGTTGAGTTGGTGCGCGCAGGGATTTGGCGCACAGGGAGTTGTTTTCCTGGGGATTGTTTGGGACAAGTGGGTATCGCTAAGGGTCAGCTGGAGAGCCGGAGACCGGGTTCCTCTGTGTCCCGAGCAGAGGTTTTTCTGTTCCCCAGCCACAGGGACCGTGTCTTGAGCAGTTTCGGCCTCTCTATTACCCCTCTCACTCCCCGCAGAGGGGGATTGCCCTTTCCCTCTGCGTCTCTGGTCCCAGCCCGGATTTTATCTTTAGCGGTTCGCACTCACGTTAGAAGGTTTTCCCAGTGGACTCTGGCTCCTTTTCCTCCCAAACTCCTGGATTCTGTAAGGCTTCCTATGGCTTCAGGCCTTCTCCATGTGAGAGATGTGGACGAGTGAAATGTATGGAGCTCCCTACTTCTCCGTCATCTTGTCCCTCCTCTCCTTTAGTATTTCTTGTAAGACAGGTTGACTACCTACAAATACCCTCTGATAAAGTTGGTTCTAACAGTTTCTGATTGCTTTCACTGTTTCTGTTGAGGAATGAGTATTTCAGGCTCTCTACTCTGCCATTTTGCAATCATTTCATTAACTAAGATTCTTAACACTATAACCAAAGTTAATTATTCTGTTTACTTTTTTGTGAGCTTATTTAGCTTGTGGTATTTAAAGTCACCTGTGTCTTAGGGGTGAGAGGATGGGCAAAATGGGTGAAGGATAGTGGGAGATAAAGGCTTTCAGTTACAGAAAGATCAAGTCATGGGTAGAAGATGGCCATCTACAGGACCATGCTGGCTCTTTTATGTAGAACTTCTAGCCTTCATACCTTTCTGGGAAGATGGTACAGTAGGAGTACTCTGAGCTTACTTCATCACACAGTGACACTGAGATAACAGCCACAGCAGTGCATCTTACTCTGAAAATGATCTGAAACCTGGCAGACATCTGGCTTGACCACTGATGCCCCCAGTTACAAGATCATGGCAGCCCCAGACTGGACCCAGAATAGCAAAGGGATCAAATCCCACCCTGTGGCACTTATAGCAGGCAAAGTGAGCATTTTGCAGCCGGTTCTACTGAAGGCATATATGGTGGCTCAGCCACAATATAGCACATGCAACCCACATAGGAGACATCCCTGAAGTGTCTGATTCTGATGAATAGGAGGCATTGTGCTGCAAGGTACCACAGGACCTGTTCTTCATAAGACTACTACTTTATTTATTTATTTTTATTTATTTATTTTTATTTCTGAGAGAGAGAGAGAGAGAGTGTGAGCAGGGGATGGTCAGAGAGAGAGGGAGATACAGAATCTGAAGCAGGCTCCAGGGTCTGAGCTAGCCGTCAGCACAGAGCCCAATGCCGGGCTTGAACCCACAAACTGTGAGATCATGACCTGAGCCAAAGTCGGACGCTTAACTGACTGAGCCACCCAGGCACCCCAGGATTACCACTTTAAAGATCAGGAGACATATCTGACTTACCTAATACATAGGAACAAACACAGAAAGATAAATTGAGGAGACAAAGGAATATGCCCAAATGAAAGAACAGCAAAAACCAAGCAAGAGATCTAAACGAAACAGAGATCATCAGTATGCTTTATAAAGAATCAAAGTAGTAGTTATAAAGATACTTATCGGACTTAAGAGTGGGGGATCTCAGTGAGACCTTCAACAAAGAGAAAATATAAAAAGATCTAATCAGCGATGAAGAGCTCAATAACTGACATTAAAAATATACTGATAAGAGGCTCCTGGTTGGCTCAGTTGGTTGAGCATCTGACTTGGGCTCAGGTCAGGATCTCGCAGTTTGTGCATTTGAGCCCCACCTCAGGCTCTGTGCTGACATCTTGGAGCCTGGAGCCTGCCTCAAATTCTGTGTCTTCCTCTCTCTGTCCCTCCTCCGTTTATACTTGGGCATGCACGCTCTCTCTCACTCAAAAATAAACATTAAGGAGCGCCTGGTGGCTCAGGTCATGATCTCACGGTTCGTGGGTTTGAGTCCCGCGTCGGGCTCTGTGCTGACAGCCAGCTCAGAGCCTGGAGCCTGTTTCAGATTCTGTGTCTCCCTCTCTCTCTCTGACCCTCCCTTGCTCACACTCTCTCTCTCTCAGAAATAAATAAAACATTTAAAAAATTTATATTAAAAAAACAAAGATAAAAAATTAAAAAAATATATAGATAATCAGGAAAATGCAAATCAAAACTACAATGAGGTATCATCTCACATCAGTCAAAATGGCTAAAATTAAAGGTATAAGCAACAGTAGGTATTGTTGATGTAGAAGAATGGGAACCCTCTTATGCTGTTGATGAGAATGCAAACTGGTGCAGCCACTGTGGAAAACAGTATGGAGATTGCTCAAAAAGTTAAAAATAGAACTACCTTATGGTCCAGCAGCTGCACTACTAGGTGTTTACCCAGAGAATACAAAAACACTGAATCGAAGGGATGCGAACACCCCAGTGTTTATACCAGTGTTATCTGTAAGAGCCAAATTATGGAAACCCAAGTGTCCATTAACTCGTGAATGGATAAAGAAGTGAGCTATACACAACACACACACACACACACACACACACACACACACACACACACACACACACGAAATATTACTCAGTTACAAAAAAGAATGAAGTCTTGGCATTTGTGACGACATGGATAGAGGTAGAGAGTACATGCTAAGCAAAATAACTCCGAGAAAGACAAATACCATATGATTTCACTCGTGGAATTTAAGAAACAAACCAAACAAGCACAGNACTTGTAGTGAGCACTGAGTGTTGTATGAAAGTGTGGAATCACTAAATTGTACACCTGAAACTAATGTTACACTATATGTTAAGTAACTGAAATTTAAATAAAAACTTTAAAAAAGTCACCAGAGGGAGGGAATCTACTAAATACTATAGGATGCAAAACTCATATAGATGCCCAACAGACAACATGAAATGATGCTCAGGATCACTAATTATCAGGGGAATGCAAATTAAAAGCACAATGAAATATCACCATAAACCCTTCAGAATGGCTAAAATAAAAAAGACAAGAAATAATAAGTATTACCAAGGGTGTGGAGAAAAAGGAAGCCTGTGTGCTGTTGGTGGGAATGTATATTGGTGCAGCCAGTATGGAAAACAGTATGGAGATTCCTCAAAAGGTTAAATGGAATTACCAAATTGTCCAGTAATTCTACTACTGGATATTTACCCATGGAAAACAAAACAGAACAAAAAACTAGTTTGAAAAGATACATGCATCTCTATGCTTATTGCAATATACACAGTATATGTAAAGGACCCAAGTGTCCATTGGTAGATTAATGGATAAAGAAGTGGTATGTATATATAATGGAATAGTACTTGGCCAGAAATAGATGAAATCCTGCTATTTGCAACAACATGGATGGACCTAGAGGGTGTAATGCTAAGACAAATAAGTCATTCAGTGAAAGACGAATACCATATGATTTTACTTATATGAGGAATTTAAGAAACAAAACAGATGAATATATGGGAGGGGGGAAAAGAGGGAAACAAACTGTAAGAGGCTGTTAACAATAGAGAATAAATTGAGGATAGATGGAGAGAGGTGGGTGGGGATGGGCTAGATGGGGGATGAGTATTAAGGAGGGCACTTGTTATGATACCCCTGAAAGTAACATAACACTGTATATTAATCAGACTTCAATTAAGTATTTATATCTTAAAAATAAGTCATGGGGATAAAAGGTAGAACATAGGGAATATAATGAATGGTATTGTAACAGCATTGTATGATGAGTGATGGTAGCTACACTTGTGAATATAACATAATGTATAGATGTGTGGAATTGCTGTTGTACACCTGAAATTAATGTAACAATGTCCTCTATACTTCAATAAAAAACCAAAATTGAGTTCCCTATATCTGAGCCCTCAACATATCAATGTTTATTAATCTTTTAATATAAATATTCATAAGTTAATAATTTAGGTTGGCACATATGATAAAAGAATATGTGAATGGCAAGTGAGAACATTGTTTTAGAGCTAGTGTGATTTTAAAGTGTTTAGTCATAGAACACACTGTCTTTATATATTTAATTTTATTATATTGGCTANTTGACTAAGAACATACAAAATTATGTAATGTCTTTTAGCGAGTTTACTTTTAATTTTGGTTTAATCACATCTGAAACTGCAGAAGAACTTTAAGAGTTTTACTTTATAAAATAAAATTATAGTGAATAATTAACAGATTTCAGTCAT
>NW_027529520.1:127485-139886 GCF_008692635.1 Crocuta crocuta | reverse complement strand
ATCCAAATTTCATTTAAGTAATCTTTATTTACTTTTGGATGACATTTGAATTTGCAGTTAACTAATTTTAATTGCCAGCAAAGGCAGTTGTTTTTTTTAAGTATACAAAGCAATTACACATGAGTCATATATTCATCGGATGTTAGCATTTAAATAGACTCTGGGAGTAATCTACTCTATTTTGCTAATCTTACAAATGAGAAACTGAATAATGATATGCCCAGTAGCAAAGAGATACTGAATGAATCACAATTAGAGCCGAGATCTCCTAACTTCTGGTAGAATGTTTGTCTGGCTACATCATTTTGGGTTTTTTTATTCAGTTCATTTCAGATTACTTTTATTTTGTATAGTTAATCCTTGCTCAGCTCTTCCTGGGATTCTGATATAAGGACTGTTGATAGAGGAAATTTGAGAGAGAAATCTGGGTATCAATGAAGCTGTAATTCTCTGTTTTGGGGCTCCTGTATCATCAGGATATTAAAAACCAACTGAAAAATTGAGTGAATTTTGAATGAGAGTTGCTAAAAATAAAAATATCAAATTACCTCAGATTCATTAATTGTTCTTTTAACTTTATTTGGCAATTACTCTTAGACTATACTGAGTGCCAGGAAGTATGGTAGGTTGTGGGTCTACCATATTTCCTGGCACTCAGCAACAGGAAACAGACTTGGACCTTATTATATTCATGGATCAAATGGAAGGCGTGACGGGAATGCAAACATTAAATACTGACAGAAAATTAAAACGGAAAATTGGAAATGTAACAGTTGCTGTACTCAGAGATGTATACTGCCATGATACTCTTTTTTAAAAGTTTTTTTTTAATGTTTATTTTTGAGGAGGGGGGAGAGGGAGACTGAGCAGGGGAGGGGCAGAGAGAGGGAGACAGAATCTGAAGCAGGCTCCAAGCTCTGAGCTGTTAGCACAGAGCCTGATGTGGGGGTTGAACTCACAAATCCTAAGATCATGACCTGAGCCGAAGTTGGTAGCTTAATCTGCTGAGCCACCAAGGTGCCCCATTGCCATGGTATTCTTTATTAAGTAGATTTGATCTAATCGGAGAAGTTAAGGAAGGTTTCTTGAAATAGTTATGTTAAAGCTGGATTCTGAAGAATGAGTAGGATGTAAGTAGGCAAAGAAGAAAACAAAGAGTTCCAGGCTGAGGGAAACACATATCTAAAAGCTCTGTGGTGATAGGAAGAATAGGAGCACATGATAAGCTTCAAGATACAGCTGGAGGGATAGGTGGCAACCTAAGCATGCAGGACCTTCTGGGTCATATTTGGAACCCAGTAACGTTAAAAATCATGACAGTTTAGGTACTTATGAGGTAGGTGTTTTCAAGAAGCTGTGTTGGCTTGGGTAGGAGAGGGAGGGATAGTGTATTCTTTAAAAATTCAAGTGATTCTGATAGATAATATAAGATCAAGGCAAATTTCTGCATATAAGTGAATCTATAAGTGAATGATTGTACAAACTAGTAAAACAATTCTAAATTCTTTTATGCATTGTGAAGATGCCCTTAATTGATAGGACATACAATGTGTGTGTGTGCGGATTCTCATAATATCAACAGTACGCATACACACATTTGAAATAAATTGATGTAGACTATGTAGTCTTATGATGAGAGCTAACAATCATTACTGAGGATCATAAAAGAAAATTTGGATAAATAGAGAAAGATACAAGAGTATTCAATATTACACTGATGTTGATTCTCCCCGAATCATTTAATAGTTCTGATTGTATTCCAGTCAAAATTCCTACAGGGTATTTTGAGGAGATTTCCACAAAATTATTTCAGTAGCTTCTCTGGAAAAAAAAAAGTGGTGAGAAAAGCCACAAAGATTTTGGTGGATAAAAGTACTGCATGTATTTTTAGAGGGAGGGTCTTATTCTTCCAGGTATTAGACTGTATAAATTAAACAGTGTGTGGTATATGAATAGACAGGGAGATTAATGAGATCAAATATCAAATTTAAAACAGACCTAAATATAAATTTAGTGTTTGACAGATTCTTTAAATTTCAGATTATTAGGGGAAAAAAGACTTAGATTTTTATCTTCTACCATATACAAAATTGTGAATATATTATCTAATTAAACCTTAAATCAATAAAAAATATTTTTAAAGACAGAAATGTCAATTCAGAGATAGATAAGAGGTCAGGGCACGTGGGTGGCTCAGTTGGTTAAGCATCCGACTTCGGCTCAGGTCATGATCTCGTGGTTTGTGGGTTCGAGCCCCACGTCAGGCTTTGTTTTGACAGCTAGCTCAGAGCCTGGAACCTGTTTCAGATTCTGTATCTCCCTCTCTCTCTAACCCTCCCCTGTTCATGCTGTTTCTCTCTCTCTCTCATAAATAAATAAAACATTTAAAAAAAAAGAAACAGAGATAGATAAGAGGTGAAAAGGCCATTCATAGAAAAAGAAGTACTGGATGAATAATCAATAAGTATATGAAAAGATTCTCCAATGCAGTATAAAAAATCCCAAGAAACAAAACCAACAAAATCCAAGGAAATAATGAGTTCTAAATAACAGCTGATTCTTAACATTCTGCGGTTGACAATAGTAAAAACATAGGTATATATATACACACATACATATATATATATACATACCAGTGTTCCTGTAGTGAAAAGCTTCTTATGTAGTGCTACTGGGAATGTAAGTTGGCATAGTATTTCTGGAGGGCAGTTTGCCAAATGGATCAAAAACCTTAAAAAATGTTTATGCTTGGGGAGATGTCCACAAAATTGTAGAGTAGGTGATACTAGTTTTCTGACTCTTGCAAAAAGTAGCTACCTATGAAAAAAATAGCCCTGGAGGAGGGGACTCCAGAGTCTAATGAAAAACTATAGGAACACAGTGGAGTGAAAAATAAATGTAGAGCAACCATGCAGAAAGGGTTGCTGGGGATATGGGCATAGCTGAGACATCTGGAGAGGTTAGGAACAAAGAAGAGCAGGAGACATCAGTATCAGCCATATGGCAGGTAGCACATGGTCCCCAGTGGCCTGCTCTCCTGAGGATCTCAACAGCCTCTGCAACAGCCTCAGCCTCCCTTGCAGCTTTCACAGCTGATGTTTTTGTAATGTTTTTCTGTATAGACCCTAGTGGCCTCTTTTGCTGAAGACACTGGCAGCTTTTGCCACTGACGTAACTGTAGCCATCATCACCAAGAGACAGAAAGATACTGCTGTCCTCCCACCAAGAAGGACCTGCTTTTATACTGCCAGCCCCCTGACCATATGCCCATGCCCTATACCTCAGAACTGTGACCATATTCAACATGTTTGTGCTCCAGACCTTGGCTCCTTGGCTGAAAATTAATAAAATTGATCTACCACATCAACAGAATGAAGGATAAAATCATTTTAAAGCTATAGTAATCAAAACAGTGTTGGTACTGACATAAAAATAGGCACAGACTAATGGAACAGAATCAAAAGCCCAAGTATAAATCCAGGCAGATATGGTCAGCTACTCTTCAGCCAAGAAGTTAAAAATATACAATGGGGAAATGATAATCTCTTCAATAAATGGTACTGGGAAAAATGGTTGTCCACATGCCAAAGAATGAAATTGGACCCTTATACCATACACAAAAGTCAACTTAAAAATTCATTGAAGACTTATAAAAGCTGATAACATGAAATTCCTAGCTGAAAACAGCAGAAAGCTCCTTGACAATGGTTTTGGCAAAGATGTTTCTAAAAACTTTTTTTAGGGGCACCCGGGTGCCTCAGTCGTTTGAGCGTCCGACTTCAGCTCAGGTCATGATCTTGTGGTCTACGTGAGTTCGAGCCCCGCATCAGACTCTTTGCTAACAGCTCAGATCCTGGAGCCTGCTTCAGATTCTGTGTCTCCTCCTCTCTGCCTCTCTCTCCCCTGCTTGTGCGCGCTCGCTCTCTCTCTCTCTCAAAAAGTAAATATTAAAACAATAAAAACATTTTAAAAGTGTTTATTTTTTAGAGAGAGAGGGGACAGGACAGGGGATGGGTAGAGAGAGAGGGAGACACAGAATCAGAAGCAGAATCCAGGCTCTGAGCTCTCAGCACAGAGCACGACTCAGGGCCTGAGCTCACAAACTGTGAGATCATGACCTGAACTGGATTAGGGATGCTCAGCCAAGTGAGTCACCCAAGTGTACTGGCAAAAATTTTTTTGATGTGACACCAGAAGCAAAGGCAACAAAAGCAAGAATAAAAATTTTTTTCATATATGTTTTCTTCTAAGGGTTTTATAATTCATGTTTTCATAACTTGACAATCCATTTAAGGATGTGTGTGTGTGTGTGTGTGTATGTGTGTACAGATAAGGAATAGGTCCAGTTCATTCTTTTGCATGGGGCTATCCAGTTGCTCCAAGACCATTTGTTGTAATGAGTATTGTTTACTCATATTTTTTTCTGGACACCCTCGTCAAGAATCAGTTGACAGTAAATGTATTTATTTCTGGATTCTCAGTCCTGTTCCATTGATATGTACTTCTGTGTCTATGCCAGTATCACCTTGTCTTAATGGCTGTAGTTTCATAGTAAGTTTTGAGATCAAGAAATACACTTCTTCAGGGACATCTACTATTCATATGCTGGATCATCTTATCTCCAGTTATGTCACCTTATCTTGAATCCTTATTGACCTTCTACATTTTTATTAAAATATTCTTCTCCTTCTGGTTTTGTTGACATTATTTGTTGAGTTTATTTACCCTTATGAATTTGCTCTTGTGTTCCTTCTAAGTTGGTTTCCATATAACACCCAGTGCTCATCCCCACAAGTGCCCTCCTCAATGCCCATCTCCCTCCTCCGCCCCCACATCTATGAGTCCTCAGTTTGTTCTCAGCATACAAGAGTCTCTCATGGTTTGTCTCTCTCCCTCTCCCCCACCATTNTGTGCCTGTTGAATTTCAGCATCTACTTCCTTCCCCAGATTGGGGAAGTTCTCTGCTATAATTTGTTCAAGGAGTCATTTAGGACCTTTCTCTCTCTCTTCCTCTTCTGGGATTTCTATGATACGGATATTGTTCCGTTTAATTGTATCGCCGAGCTCTCGAACTCTTCTTTCATGTTCCTCCAACTTTTTCTCAGTTTCTTCTTTTTCTATCNCACTTGTGGGGATTAGCACTGAGTGTTATGTGGAAACTAATTTGACAATAAACTATTTGTAAAAAAAAATAAATAAATAAAGATGGTTCTTTTTCTCCCCAAGGCCTGTGAGTTCAGAAAGTGTTCTTTGAATGGTGTCTGTTGGTTTTTTTGTTGAGACTTTGGTTATTTTGTTTCCCCACTCGTGGTATATGGGACTCTCCACCATGTGTATTTTGACTTGTTTCTTGAGGTAGCCCTGGATAAGAAAACAGGCAGACAGACACACAAGGAACAAAAGTACACAAATGCACAGGCAAATCCAATAAGCACGCAAACCAAAAGGGAAAAAAGAAAAGAAGAGAAGGAAGGGATTAAAACCAAAACAAAATAAAAAAGAAAAAGAAGAGCAAGGAGGGATAACAAATAATAAAAATTAAAATTAATAAAAAATTGAAAAAGAAGAAAAGAAAAAAGAAAAAACCCAAAAGACAAAGGACAGTCTAAAGGCATAAAACCAGAATTCCCAGCTACACATAAAGAGCCAGGTGTATGCAGTGATGATGGAAGAGCATATACAAGGAAAGAAATGACAGGGCGTAGAGGAAACAAAATTCGAAATGAAGTGACCAGGCAGAGAGACTAAGAGGTTTGATTTAGAGGGAGAAGTCTTAGAATATGTTTAGAGGCAATGAGAAAGAAACGAAGATGTTATTCAGAGAAACTCTATAGTCTGATTAGTCCAGAGAGAGAGAGAGATAAAAAGGTAGCAGTGCAAGTGTACAGTGTACGTCTAGAGTTGGATTAAATGTGACTGTTTAAGCCAACCAGTGTTAGAGTGCCCTGACCAGCAGAGTGCAGGGTTAGGAATGAGAAAAGGGAGAATATATCTAAATAGAAAGAATTATCTAGAATTAATTATGGCAGTGTATCCATGTTGGTCTTGCCCCAGGCTTAGGTTAAAAAACAAAACAAAACAAAAAGCAGCTCTCTGGAGCGATGGGCATGGTTTGGTGTAGGCAGTTCTGGCCTTCACTGTGTCCCACACTGGGCGCTCCCTGAGGCCCCCCTCTTGGTGGTTGTGGGGAGAAAAATGGCGTAGCCCTAGTCCCTTCTCAACCAAGCATTGCAAATCACTCCTTTGGGTCCGTTCTCCCTGTGCTGTGGGCGTAGCCAAGATGGGTTGGGTTCTATGCCCCACACCCCGCCTAGTTTCCAGGTCCCAGTCCGTGTGCTTTATTTATACTGCCTGAAACACAGTCCCACAGGTCGCTGCTTGCCTGCTGCCGGGGGTCGTGTTGGGGAGAGGGAAGTAGTGCAGCCTTAGATCAGCTGGGGTCAAGCAGTGGAGGCACAACCTGGAATTAGCCTCCGCCAGGGGTTCAATCCTGGGGAACTCAGCCTTGACCCATTGCCTCCCAGTTCCTGGGGATCAAGCTTGGGGAATGCAGCATCTGGCCTGCAGAGTCTGTGCTGCTGCAGGGGATGGTGCAGGGAGCACAGCAGAGCAGCTTTTCCTGGCGCCCTCTCGGACTGGGGGCACCTAGTTCAAAGCCAGCACCCCAGCCAGAACTAAAAAGCACTCTTTCCAAGCCGAGGTTTTTCTCCTCTCCAGGGACAGTTCCTCTCCTATGAGCAGCCTCAGCTTCTCTTTCCTTTCCCCTGGACTCCTGGCAGCTCACCACCACTCCCTGAGGCTCATCACTCATCGCATCTGCCTGTGAGCCTGGCTCCCTCCCCTCCCTCCTGTGGTCCTGACCTGCTTTTATCTTCCCCAGTTGGCACTCTTGCACTTATGAGGTTACCTTTCCAGTGTATTCTGATCTTTCTCTTCCCAAACTCCTGTGGGTCAGTGTCCTATGACTTCAGGCCTTCTCTGTTTGAGAGATGGGTGTAAGCGAAATGCATGGAGCTCCTTACTTCTCTGCCATCTTCCCCCTCTCTCTCTGTTTCTTAATACCAAGTTTGAATGAGGTTTCATCTTGATAGTTTTCTGTTGCTCATTTTTATGTGAAATGATTTTGTGTGAGCTTTTAGAAGGAAGTTTGGTTCCACTTGCTTTTCTAACTTTACAGAGCTCCCTTTTGTGTTGTTTTTAGCTTGTTTTCCGAACTCTTACCCTATCTTAACTTTTCTGTGGGCCCTCTTTTCCTTTGTTTCTATTGTCTTTATCCTGCCTAATTTTAATGCTACTTCCAACAGTTTGTCCTCATTGTGCCTTGAAAAGCAGTCTTTGTTGGTCAGTTTTGAGAGCTCATGGGTTTAGATTGCTCTAGGTGTTTCAGAACTTTGTATCCTAGACTCCTTGTATTCGTCCACTACTGGAATGGGCACAAGGCCTTCCAGTTTCATCTGCTGTTTCGAATGGGGTCAGTATGTTTTCCGGTGAATACTATATAGGTATTCACTTGGTTTCAGATCTGCATGTGGCCCCTGCTTATTACCATAGAATTGCTGATACCGTGAAAATCATGTGACTGTTGGTTTCTCTCCTGTGCTTGTATTTTGAGGTTCAAGGGAATGTCCTCATTTTGTTGTAAATGTTTATAAGTTCTGTTTTTGGTTTTGTGTATTTAGTCTATTTGTACTGTGAGACTTCAAGAAAATGAAAATACTATGTTTACACTACCCTGCCATCTTCCCTGTCATGTTTAACTATTTTTTCTTTATTGTGGTGAAAAAAAATATAGCATAATATCAAGCTTTAAAGAATTTTAGGTATGCAGTACAGTTTGTTAACTGTAAGGACAGTGTTGTACAGGATATCTAGAACTTTCTGATCTTGTTTAACTGAACCTTTGTATATATTGAGCAGCACCTTTCTATTTCTTCCTACTGGCATCTGCCTTTCTACTTTCTGCTTCTATGTGTTTGAGTACTTTACATACCTCAGTGGAATCATGTTGTATTTGTCCCTCTGTGATTGCCTTATTTAATTTAGCATGGTTAATACAGGTTGCTACATGTGACAAGATTTCTTTTTTGAGGGTGAAAATCATTCCATTGTATGTATATATCACATTTTCTTTATCTTCTTATCCAGTGATGGACATTTAGGTTGCCTTCATATTTTGGCTACTGTGAATAATGCTTTAGTCAATATAAGACCGTAAATATCTCTTAATGATTTTTTATTTCAATTGATTTTGGATAAATATCCAGGTCTGGTATTCATAGCTTATATAGTACTTCTGTATCTAACTTGTTGAGGAACCGCCATAGTGTTTTCAGTAGCAGCTGCATGGTTTTATATTTCTACCAACAGTGCCCAAGATTTCAGTTTTTCCAGACCTTCACCAGCATTTATTTTTATGTTTATAATGACCATCCTAACAGTTATGAAGTGATATCTTATTGAGGGTTTTAATTTTTCTTCTACATTTCACTTCTAGTTTCATTCTATTTGATCAGAAAACATACTTTGTATGATTTTAGTCTTCTTACCTTTGTTAAGATTTATTTTGTGACCTAATACATGATTTATCTCAGAGGATGTTCTGTGTGCACTTGAAAAGAATGTATATTCTACTACTATTAGTTGGCATGACTTCATTTGTCTATTAGTTCCATTTGTTCTATAATGTTGTTCAAGTTCTCAGATTCCTTCTTGATCATCCGTCTGTATGTTTTATCCATTTTTCAATGTGGAGTATTAAAGTTTCCTACTATTATTTTGTTGCTATGTTTTTCTCTCTTCATGCATTTAGATACTCTGCTGTTGTGGGCTTATATACTTATGATTGGTAGATCTTACTGGTGAATCGAAACTGTCATTATGTAATGTTCTTTCTTTCTTGTCATAGTTTCTGAATTAAACTCCTTTTGGTCTCATATGATTACCATTTGTATGGAATATTCTTTTCCACAATTTCACTTTCATGCTAAGTGTGTACTTAAGTCTTAAGTTGAGTCTCTTATAAGCAGCATATAGTTGGATCTTGTTTTTATTTAATCCATTCAGCCACTCTGTATTTTGATTGGAAAGTTTATGCATCAAAATTTTAGGTAATTATTGATAGATAAGGATTTAACCACTGCCATTTTTGTTAATTGTGTTCTGTCTTGTACTTCTTTTGTCCTGCCTTTCATTTCTTCTTTCATATTTTATTGATTTTTTTTGTAGTGATACTCTTTGATTCCTTTTCATTTTCTTTTGTATATCTTTTACAGGTACTTTTTGTGGTTATCATGGGGCTTACATAAAGTATCTGATAGTTATAAGAATATATTTTATGCTAACTTAATTTTGATCACTTATGAAAAATGCTATAGTTTTACTCTCCCATATTCATATTATTGTCAGAATTACACCTTTTTATAGTGTATATCCTTTAAATANGAGAGCTTAAGCAGGCTCTGTACTGAGCACAGGGATCATGACTTGAGCTGAAATCAAGAGTTGGATGCTTAACTGACTGAGGTAGCCAGGTGAGGTGTCCCTGTAGTGAAGAATTCTTTTAATGTACTATTGGATTTGATTTAATTGAGAATTTTTGCATCCATGTTCACCAAGGATATTGGCTGTAATTCTCCTTTTTAATGGAGTCTTTGTCTGGTTTTGGAAACAAGTTAGTGCTGGCCTTATAGAATGAGTTTAGAATTTTTCCTTCCATTTCTATTTTATGGAACAGTTTGAGAACACTAGGTATTAACTCTTTAAATGTCTGGTAGAATTCCCCTGGGAAGCCACCTGGCCCTTGTTTGTTCAAAGACTTTTGATTACTGATTGTTTCTTTGCTGGTTATGGGCCTGTTCAAATTATAGATTTCTTCCTGTTTCAGTTATGGCAGTTTGTATGTTTCTAGGAATTTGGCCATTTCTTCCAAATTGCCCAATTTGTTGGCATATAATTTTTCATAATCTCTATGATTGTAATTCTGTGGTGTTGGTTGTGATCACTACCCTTTCATTCATGATTTTATTTATTTGGGTCCTTTCTCTTTTTTTGATAAGTGTGACTAGGGGTTTATCAATTTTATTAATCCTTTGAAAGAATCAGCTCTTAGTTTCATTGATCTGTTCTACAGTTTTTTCTTTGTTTATTTGTTTCTGTATTGTTTATTTCTGCTCTAAAATTTATTATTTCCCTTCTTCTGCTAGTTTTAGGCTTTATTTGCTGTTTCTTTTCTAGCTCCTTTAGGTGTAAAATTAAGTTGTGCATTTGAGACTTTTCTTGCTTCTTGAGGTAGTTGTGTATTGCTATATACTTCCCTCTTAAGACTCCCTATGCTGCATCCCAAAGGTTTTGGACTGTTGTGTTTTCATTTTTATTTTTTTCCATGTATTTTTAAATTTCTTCTTTAATTTCCTGGTTAACTCTTTGACTCTGTAGTCGGGTGTTCTTCAAACTCCATGTATTTGTGGTCTTTCTAAGTTTTTCTTGTGATTGACTTCAGGTTTCATAGCATTGTGGTCAGAAAAGTTGCATGATATGATCTCGGCCTTTTTGTAATTGTTGTGGGCTGATTTGTGACCCGGTATGTGATCTATTCTGGAGAATATTCCATATGTATTCGGAAAGAATGTGTATTCTGTTTTAGGATAAAATGTTCTAAATATATCTGTTAAGTCCATCTGGTCCAGTGTGTCATTAAAAGCCATTATTTCCTTGTTGATTTTCTGCTTAGATGATCTGTCCATTGCTGTAAGTGGGGTGTTAAAATCCCCTACTATTATTGCATTTTTATTAATTAGTTTCTTTATGTTTGTTATTAATTGATTTGTATATTTGGGTGCTTTCACATTGGGGAAATAAATATTTACAGTTGTTAGGTCTTCTTGATGGATAGATCCCTTAATTATGACATAATTCCCTTCTTCATCTC
This sequence comes from Crocuta crocuta, assembly GCF_008692635.1. Classification (NCBI taxonomy): domain Eukaryota; kingdom Metazoa; phylum Chordata; class Mammalia; order Carnivora; family Hyaenidae; genus Crocuta; species Crocuta crocuta. The sequence continues at coordinate 128,959 of NW_027529520.1, read as the reverse complement.
TTGTTACAGTCTTTGGTTTAAAATCTAGCTTGTTAGGGGCGCCTGGGTGGCTTAGTCGGTTAAGCGTCCGACTTTCGCTTAGGTCATGATCNCTCTCTCTCTGACCCTCCCCTGCTCACGCTCTCTCTCTCTCTCTCCTAGAAATAAATAAAACATTTAAAAAAAAAATAAAATCTAGCTTGTTAGCTATAAGTATGGGTAATCTGGCTTTCTTTTGACATCCATTAGCATGATAGGTGGTTCTCCATCCCTTCACTTTCAATCTGTAAGTGTCTTTAGGTCTAAGATAAGTCTCTTGTAGGCAGCATATAGATGGATCTTTTTCTTATCCATTCTGATACCCTATGTCTTTTGATTGGAGCATTTATTCCATTTACATTCAGAGTGATTATTGATAGAGATGAATTTAGTGCCTTTGTGTTACCTTAATGTTGGTGTTTCTGATTGTGCTCCCTGTCTTTGTTGCTTTTGGTCCTTTTTCCCCCCCACTCAAAGAATCCCCTTTAATATTTTGTGGGGCTGGGTTAGTGATCACCAACTCCTTTAGTTTTTGTTTGGGAAACTCTTTATCTCTCCTTCTATTCTGAATGACAGACTTACTGGATAAAGTATTCTTGGCTGCATATTTTTCCCATTTAGCATTTGAATATTTCATACCACTCCCTTCTGGCTTGCCGAGTTTCTGTGCACAGATCTGCTGTGTACCTGATTTGTCTTCCCTTGTAGGTTAAGGACTTTTTTTCCCTTTCTGCTTTCAGTGCTCTTTTCTTGTCTGTGTATTTTCACTATTTTTTCCTTATCTGTGCATTTTGGGAATTTGACTGTGATATATCTTTGTGATGCCCAGCTTTTGTTGAGTGTTATGGGGAGTCTATGTGCTTCTTGGATTTTGCTGTCTGTTTCCTTCCCTACGTTAGTTAAGTTTTTAGCTATAATTTGCTGAAATGAACCTTCTACCCCCTTTTTTCTTTTCTTCTGATACTCCTATGATACAGATGTTATTATGTCTTAAGTAGTTGCTGAGTTCACTTGTGATCCAGTACCTTTCTTCCCCTCTTCTTTTCAGCTTCATTATTTGCCATAATTTTATATTCTGCATCACTGATTTATTCTACTACTTTGTCCATCCTTGTTGTTATGGCATCCATTCAGGTTTGCATCTCAGTAATGGTGTTTTTATTTTTGGCCTGAGTAAATTTTAGTTCTTTTATCTCTACAGTAAGGGATTCCCTAACATCTTCTATGCTTTTTTGAAAGCCTTTGTAGTGTCCTATAGTTCTTGTTTTAAATTCTAGATCAGACATTTTACTTATTATATTCTGTATTGATTAATTCCCTGGCTGTTACCTCTTCCTGCCCTTTATTTTGCGGTGAATTCTTCCATTTTTTTCATATTGTCAAGGTCAGTGTTTTTTTGTGTGATTGTTAGGAAAGCCAGTGATATTTGTTCTTGAGAGTATGTTAAGAAGAGGTC
>NW_027529520.1:125676-127182 GCF_008692635.1 Crocuta crocuta | reverse complement strand
GCAGGTAATTCCCAATTCCTGTAGAATTGAAGCTTTGCAGTACTCTCTGATCAGTAGACTTGGTGTGTGAGAGGGTTTGTCCTGGTCTTCTGGGGGTGGGGTCTGCTGTACTGTTTCTCAGGTGTATTTATCCTAGTGGAAGTGCACCTACAGTGCATGGGGGTGGGGCATTACTTCTTGTAATGGGCTCCAGCCTCCATTTGGTGGCCCTCTGTTGCTTACTGAAGTCAGTCAGAACTCGTGGGCAGTGAAAGAGGGCCAGACTTCATAGCCCTGCTCTCTTGTCCCTGGAATGGGGAGCTTGTGCCCACCTCTCTTCAGGAAGCCCTCACAGAAGAACAAACAGCATCTCCTTTGTGTCCTCAGCTTCTTTCAGATCCCTACCTTCACCCTGCCAGCATCTGAGCTGTCCACCTGCCATGCAGCACATCACTCCTGTGTTTTATCTCAGGCATGTGGCTGGATTTCAGAACTCTAAATTTTAGAGATCTGTCATCATAGACCCATGCTGATCCTCTGGGATGGTTCTTGCTATCCTGTAGCAGGTGCCAGCTTGTTCCAGAAATTGGTTGAACAACCACACAGCAGTTTGAAGTTTATGCTCAGCAGAAAGCCTGCACCAAGGCTCTTGGCACTTAGCTGGCATCTCCATGCCTATGTTAATGATTGGGGCAAGTCAGTGGCACCGCTGTATCTTTTGCCCCCAGAGAGGCCTTACCACCTCTTCCAAATGAACTCCAAGTAGGGGAACTGGTTCTCCCTATATGGCCCAGGGGATCCTAATATCATCTGGGTCTCCACCCTCCTTTCCCACCAGAGCACCAGTAACCCAGCCAGGCATGCCCTGGCAATGGTGTGGACCTCCATAATTTCATACTCTGCCTTCTGCTGTTTTTAAAAACTCGCGGTCTTCAGAGCCTCTCCCTTTCCCAATCATTGGTTTTGGGGAAGAGTTTTTCTTGTGCAACTCTCTGCACATGCTTTTACTCTTTCTATTTCTTTCTCTCACTCTTCTCTCCATGATCAGGGCTTCTTCCCCACTGTAGCACCCACAGCTCTTCTCTCTCCCAAACCCACTCTCCACAGCTCCTACCTTCCGTGATGTGGCAGTTTTGTTTTTATCTGCCTCTAGTTGTGCAGCTTTGCTCTCAGTCTTCAGATCGATTTCTTGAGTGTTCACAATAATTTCATATTTACATAGTTGTGTTTGAAGGATGAGGCAAACCTAGGGTCTCTGTAATCCTCTGCTATCTTAACTCCTCCATGCTCCATTTTGGGTTTATTGAATCTGGTTGTCCATTTTCCTCTCCAGATTTGGGAAGTTTGCAGCCATTACCTATTTAGATAACCTTTAGGCATCTTTCTCTCTCTTTTCTTGCTCTAAGACTCCAGTAAAATGAAGAGTGATTTATGTTATGGTATTTCTTAAATCCCTAAGGGTTTCTTAACTCCTTTTTTATTTTTTTTTTCTTTTTACTCTTCTGATTGGATAATTTGAAATGACTT
>NW_027529520.1:120772-125622 GCF_008692635.1 Crocuta crocuta | reverse complement strand
ACGTTGGCTGATTATTTCTTCTACTTAGTCAAATCTGCTCTTATCTCAGGTATTGAATTTTTCAGTTCAGGCTTTATACTGTTTAGGTCAAAAATTTTCTTTTTTATATGTTGTCTCTTGATATTCTCATTTTGTTCATGCATCATTTTACTAAGCTCATCGAACATCTTTTTGAGAATTATTTTGAACNTAGCTTTGTGTTGGTATCTGCACATATAAAGAAATACCCATATTTCCTTGTCTTTATGTACTCGCTCTGGCAGAGAAGACCTTCACCAGTCATCCCAGCTGGATGTAATAAGGTCCTATGGATCTATATTCTCTGGACTTGTACATGTAGATTTTTATTTAGAGGGATTTGTTAGTTTATTTTTCAGTCTTGTAATTTCTTTCTCTCTTGGGTATCTGTCTGCTATATTGCTGGTTCTCTGAAACAGTAACACACCACCAAGGTGTTTTTTTGTTCTCAGCTTCCCCATGCATGTCTAATATGCCAGGTCTAACTAGAACTTTAAGTCAGGGAAGACAGAAACCAGACCCTTGGATAGCCTGCTGAGAAGCCAGAATGTTGGATGCATGCTGTACTCCCTTTCCTCCTTCCCAAAGGAGAAGCCTTGAGTTGTGCATCTGATCATGTTGAGTATATTGCTCACTGCTGTCTCCTGTTCTCAGCAGTCCTCCAGCATCCAGATTATGTTAGTTCTACCAGAGCTTTGAGTGAGGTAAGACAGATACCATCCCCTTGGGCAGCACTCTGAAAGGCTAGGATGTTGGATGCATGTACCATTTATCTCCCTCACTGTTAGGAAGGAAGCCTCAAGTTGTGTGCCTCCTCCCAGTTGTGCAAAGCCATGCCAACTGTAGTAATGCACTAGCCACTTCCCTTTGTTCTTAGCTATCCTGAGACTTCCAAACTATTCTGGTTCCATCAGTACTCCAGGTGAACTGAGATAGAAAACAGTGCCTTGGGCAGCACTGTATAATTTTGGGATGTTGAACACATGTTCCACTCTCTCTTCCCCTGAGGGAAAAGTTGTAAGCTGGTATCTTCTGTCTTGGCACTGAGCTCTGCTGGCTTAGAGAAGGGGCTTATTGTGGTTAAAGTGAAAATGATATTCTTACCTGCTTCAATGCAGCTGTTCTCAACTTTGTCCTTGTCTCGGATATTGCAACTTGGAATTTAGAATTCTCATAAAGTCCATGTATACTTGTTAAATCAGTGGTTCTGTGGCAGAATGCTAGGATTTTATATTCTGATATCTTGTGATGTCACTCCTTTATTTAAGTGTAATATATGAGCAGAAAAATGCAAACATCATGAGTATACAGCTTGATGACTTTTTTACAACTGAACAAACACACATAAATCTGTATCCAGAATGCTTTCATATCCGAAAGGCAATTTAGTTGTAAATAAAACTCTTGGTTTGACATTTTTTTCTTTCAGTGCTCTGAAAATCCTCCCCTTTGTCTTTTGCATTCAGTACAGCTTGCTGAGAAGTCCGATGCAAGTCTGATCATTTTTACTTTCTATTTTTTCTTTCTAGATTCTTTTAGCATATATTATTTTACTTTGACATCCCTCAGTTTTATTGTGAATATGTCTAGATGATAAGTTTTTTTGTTATTTCTCCTCTTGGTACTATCTGCTCTTCCAATATGAAATCTTTCATTTTTAATTTTGGCTAATTTAGTCTTTTTGTGAGTATTTCTTTTACATTTTATTTTGCTTTTTAAATAAAGTGTAATTAACATACATTGTTATCTTAGTTTCAGGTGTACCATATGATGATTCAGTAATTCTATACATTATTCAGTGGTCATAATAAGTATACTCTTAATCCTGTTAAACTGTTTTACCCATCCTCCCACCCACCTCTCCTGTGGCAACCAGTTTGTTCTCTGTATTTAACAATCTGGGTTGTTGTTGTTGTTGTTGTTGTTGTTGTTGTTTGGTCTCTTTTTTCCTTTGTTTTGTTTCTTAAATTCCACATATGAGTGAAATAATGTGGTATTTGTCTTTGACTTATTTTTCTTAGCATTACATCCTTTAGGTCCATCCATGTTGTTAAAAATCGCAAGATACCATTCTTTTTTATGGCTGAGTATAATAGTCCAGTGTGAGTGTGTGTGTGTGCGCACGTGCGTGTACATGCACAGTCATACACACATTTATCACATCCTTATTCACTCATTTGTTGATTGGCATGTGAGTTGCTTCCATAACTTGGCTTTTGTAAATAATTCTGCACTAAACAGTGCGTTTATCTTTTTCAATTAATATTTTCATTTCCTTTGGGTAAATATGAAGTAATGGAATTACTGGATCATATGGTAATTCTATGTTTAAGTTTCTGAGGAACATCAAGTTTCTTTAGATTTTAATTTTTTTTGGCATCACATTAAATGGTTGTTAATATTTACACTTTGTGTTCCTTTATTTAACTTTTCTTTAAAATCTAATATTGCTATTCTCTTTTCAAAGCCCTTATTCTCCCATGTATATCCATCCCTACTCTTCTTCCTTGGAAATAAGTTAAGCCCCTGAGTCAGGTGTTCAGGAAGCTGCCAGACAAGTCAAAAACAAACAAGCACAATTCTTTGAGGACAAGGCCCATATTTCCCATACTTCCCCTTCTGGTACTAGGAAGCCATACCAGAAATGAGAGATGCCATCCATCCCCATGGCTGCTTCTGATTTAGGGAATTGGGGATGGTTGGCAAGTATGCACAAATGTCAACATGTTCTACTGAAATTTACTGACTCCTTTCTTCATTATTGTAACTCTCTAGTTGTTATAATTTTTAAATTAGACTCCAGAGTTCTGAAAAAGTTGTTTCTATCAGTTTTTCCACAGTTTAATCATTGCTTCAGTGGAGGTGTGCATTTTCAAATTTCCATACTCTGGCACTTTGGATGATGCCACTCTTTATTTTTAGTATCACAATTGCATTGATGCTCTTACCAGAAACATCACATGGCATCTTATTAATAATAAAGAAATTAACCTAGACATTTCAAGGTTATCAATCTGGAAGATGGCAGTAAACTTACTAGGTCCAGTGACATCATTGATATTCTTAGTATCGATAATGTTAAGGATATACATCTCCAGTCCACCACTTAACTGGTGTGTTAACTTGGGCAGAGCAGGTTTGCTGAGCCTCAGTATCTAGTCTGTAAAGTGGGAAAAATAATAGTAGATACCTTGTAGGGTTGTGGTGAGAATGAAATGAGATAGTGTAGCATTGGGCAGAAGACCAGCCAAATAGCGACTGCTTAGTAAATGGTAGCTAATGTGGTTCTTAATAAAAGTTATCATAGCTGTTTCTAAGCCACATTGTTTATAATACAAAAATACTTTGACAAATCTAGAACAAAATGAAAACATGAAAAGTAGATAGAATGCTAACTACCCAGGCCTGCAGTGAATCTATTCTTTTGTAGGCTAAGCATTTCCAACGATGAACAAAAATTGAAGGGTTTTTTGGGTGGATGATATTGGGATGGCAGTCAAGATATATTTTACCATTGCATCTGTATTTCTGTGATATTTATGCCAACATCTATTAGTTTTAGATTATAAACTCCTAAAACATAAGGATCATGCATTTAAATTTTTTGTTGCATTCAGTAATATAATAACCTTTTCGTATTAGAACAGTGAATGCAATTTAAGAAGGTTGATATGCAATTTAGAACAAAGTTTGTTTACTCTTGAAACATTCTAGAGTAGTTTTAAGGGTTTTGGTGCTTCTCTTTAAGGCATATAAGAGAAAATATGGCTCTTAGAATGCTTCTAAGAGAGCTACCAGTTTTATTCCTGACATTATGTGAAAACAAGTATTCTAGTCATTGTATAAACTGTGGTTACCTTATGAAATTTTCAAAGAGCAGTTGAAAAGAAGAGTTGGTATTTGTAGAAAAAAACTGAAAGGGTTTCAGGGCTGAAATAGATAAATGAGATAAACGAGAGAAAGCAAAATTAAGAAATTTTTGTATATGTATGCTTGAGAAGGAGTACAGTATCTTTTGAAAAGGTGATTTTTTTTCTCGGTTGAGAAGCTAATTCAATTGTTTGGGGCAATAATTGTGTTACCAGAAATACATAGTTGTGTTTTACATCATGTCTCTTTAATTAGACCATGAAGAGGTAATGGAATAGAGGTTAGCAACCTTTTGAGGTTTGAGTGCCATTAGCAATACTAAACTAACAATTAAAAATATGCAGACAAAAGAAAGAGAAATCTACCAACACATAAAAAGAAACAAAAAAGGAGTAGCAAGGAGATAAAAAGGAGACCTCTGTGTTACAGGAAATGGCAGATTGCTATCAGCCCCAAAGGCCCATGTTTACCTACCTCTGTAGTAGAAATTAACTTTCGGCTTGTTAAAAGGAGACTTGATATGGATAAGCCAAAAGAAATGTAAAAATCAAAAAAACCAAATACTTTCTTTAAAATACCATTTCCATCTAGTGTTTAATAGAAACTCATTAGGTGGTATTTGTAAGCCCTAAAGTTGTATTTGTGTTTACATCAATGTTCTCGTACTCTGCACCTGTGTTATTAAGCAAAACTTATGCCACATAATTCCTACCAAAGGATTACCTGCTACTAGACTTTGTTGGAGTGCTTATGAAGAAAACCATGGTTTTTTGGATACGATTTGCATAGTCTTGCAGAGTAACCAAGTAAATGAATATCCTGTCTTGTATGAATGTAGTGTAATTTTCCAGGTAACTGACACATCAGCAGCCATCTGACACATCCATAAAAAGCATTAAATATAAGTGAACTTATATATAAAAATATAAATAGAGGGCAGGTCTTCTATTATTTCAGATTGT
>NW_027529520.1:119369-119819 GCF_008692635.1 Crocuta crocuta | reverse complement strand
CATTGAAAGTTAAAACTATAAAGTAGTAGAACATAGGTCCAGTTCCACTGTCTCAATTTCTTTCATGTTATCTCATCATTCCAGATAGTGTGGAATGTTTGGGAATGTTTCCATTCTGTGCACAAATACAGTAGGGCTAGGGATCTTAAAAGACTAAGAGATTCATACTAATTTCCTAAAGTTCTTGGGTTCTAATCCAAATCAATGAAATAATTGATTGATAAACATGTCTAAAATGTATCTTTAGTGAATTACTCTTATTAACAATAAATTTCTCTTTAGGTGTCCCATAATTTCATTATTTAAAATGGATTAGTTCTAAAGATTTTTCTTACTTTAATATTCGATCATTTGATTTTTATTGCCTTGAATTTGGAAAATTCAATATTCTTTTCAAACAGCATGAAATCTCAAACCACATAATCTGAAATTTAGGAAACATTGACCAAG
>NW_027529520.1:115162-119323 GCF_008692635.1 Crocuta crocuta | reverse complement strand
GTCTAAAATGAGTTTCTTGTAGACAGCATATAGATGGATTTTGTTTTTTTATCCATTCTGCTACCCTATGTCTTTTGATTGGAGCATTCAGCCCATTTACATTCAGTGTTATTATTGAAATATGTGGGTATAGAGTCTTTGCGTCTTTTGTGGGGTTTATGTTAGTGGTGGTGTCTCTGGTATCTTTGTGCCTTGCAACATTTGCTTCAGAACATCCCCCTCAGGATTTCTTGCAGACTGGCTTAGTGGTGACAAATTCTTTCAATTTCTGTGTATTTGGAAAGACTTTCATCTCTCCTCTATTTTAAATGATAGGCTTGGTGGATAGAGGATTCTTGGCTGCATATTTTTACTGTTCATCACATTGAAGATCTCCTGCCATTCCTTTCTGGACTGCCAAGTTTCAGTAGATAGGTCTGTCACCACTCTGATAGGTTTCCTTTGTATGTTAGGACCCATTTCTCTCTAGCTGCTTTCAAAAATTCTCTTCGTCCTTATATTTTCCCATTTTTACTATGATATGCCCTGCTGAAGTTCGATTCAAATTACGTTTAAGGGGAGTCCTCTGAGCCTTTGTATATCAACGTTTACTTCCCTCCCCAGGTTGGTGAAGTTCTCTCTGCTATAATTTGTTCCAGGACTCCTTCAGCACCTTTCCCTGTCTCTTCCTCTTCTGGGATTCCTATGATACGGATATTGTTGTGTTTGACCGTATTCTGAGCTCTCGAACTCTTCTTTCATATTCCTGGATCATTTTGTCTCTTTTTTTCTCAGTTTCCTCTTTTTCTATAATAGTGTCTTCTAAATCACTTATTCTCCTTTCTGCCTCTTCAATCTGTGCATTGGACGCCTGTAATTTATTATGTGTCTCATTTATCGCACTTTTTAATTCATAATGCCTATTCTTATTCTCCATGTTGTCTGTATGCTTAGTTTCTTTGATGTCCCCTATTCTTTTTTCAACCCAGCTATTAATTTTTTGATTATTGTTCTAAAATCTTATTCAGTTATGATGCTTATATCTGTTTTGAGCAGTTTATTAGCTGTTAATTCTTCTTGGAATTTCTTTGGAGGAGAGCTCTTTCGTTTCGTCATTTTGGTTAGCTTTCTATCTCTTGTTAGTTTTAAAGACTTGTTATGCTCTCTGTCCCTGTGAGCGCTTCTCTACCCAAGAAGACTCTTTGACTGTCCAGGGCCTATCCTTTCAGAAAGTGTTTTTTGAATGGTAGCTCTTGTTCTCTCTTGTTGAGACCTTGGTTATTTTATTTTCCTACTCATTGTGATATTTTGGACTCTCCACCATGTGTACTTTGGCTTGTTTCTTGAGGTAGCCCTGGAGAAGAAATCAGACAGACAAACACATAGGGAGCAGGAGCACACAAACACAGAGACAAATCCAACTAACATGCAAACAGAAAGGGAAAACAAAAAAGTTAAGAGAAAAGACGGAGGAGGGAAGGCGAATAATAGAAAAAAATATTCATAAAAAGATCAAAAAGAAGGAAAGAAAAGGAAAAAAAAAGAAAACCGATGGACAAANAAGGGAAAAAAAAAAAAAAAAAAAAAAAAAGGAGGGCACCTCTCAAGCAGGGATGGATGTGGTATGATCCAATGAGTCAGGGGGGAGTTCTGTCTTGGAGGTTGAGGGAGGAGATTGGCAGCGCTCCAGTCCATTCTTGAACCAAGCGCTTCACCTCGCTTTTTTGGTTGTGTAAACTCCCCGTGCCCGGGGCGCAGTCAAAGTGGGTCGCGCTCATTAACCCAGGCCAGGGCTAGTTTCCAAATCCCAGTCTGTCCACCCCACTGAAATTGTGGTAGACACAACCTCGTAGGCGATCCCCTCGGGTCAATTCCAAGCCTCTTGCCTAGCCCTGGGGATGGAGCCAGAATTGCTGCTCTCTTCTCCTCCAGGTCAGGTTGGCGAGCAAGGATGGGGGATTGTCTGGGGGCCGCTCTGGACCCACTGGAGAGAGAGAAACCAGGTCCCTCTGTGTCTCGTCAACCGAAACACAAACTCGCAGGCAAATCTCCCAGTTTTAAGCCCTTCNTGCACGGTCCTTCTGTGCCCCGAGGGGAGGTTTTTCAGTTTCGCAGAGACAGGGACCGTGTCTTGAGTAGTTTCGGACTCTCTTTTTCCCCTCTCACTCCTCGCAGAGGGGGATCGCCACCTTCCCTCTGAGTCTCTGATCCCGGCCCGATATTATCTTCCCCAGTTTGCACTCAGTGTTAGAAGGCTTTCTCAGTGGATTCTGCGTCCTTTTTCTCCCAATTTCTTGGGTTCTGTAAGGTTTCCTATGGCTTCAGATCGTTTCTGTGTGAGATATGGGGGTGAGTGCAATGTACGGAGCTCCCTGCTTCTCCGCCAATTTGCCCCTCCCAATCATGAATTGGTTTTCTGTGATGGTGGTGGCGGCAGTTTTTTTGGTGGAGGTGTTTTGCTTTGATATGGAATTCACAGAATCTTTGGAGGTTGTAGGAATTTTGGAGATCATCTAGATCAAGAGTTTTCAGTCTATGCCACCTATTTTTGCAAGGCCTCTGTGCTAGGAATTTTTTCTACATTAAGGTCGGGAAACCATCAAAAGAGGAAGAATATTTTTATGACAGATGGCAACAAGTATATGAAATTCAGATTTCAGTATCCCTAAATAAAGATTTGTTTGAATATGACCAATGCTCATTTGTTTATGTATTATCTATGATTGCTTTTATGCTACAGTGACAGAGTAGTTGTGACAGAGATTATATGGTTGCAAACCCTAAAATCTTTGCTATCTGGACATTTAGAGAAAAAGTTTGCCAGTCCTTGTTCTAGAGTCATCAAATTTGATAGCAGTGCAATTCATTCTGATGATTTTGTGGTTTAATGAATGAAGACTCAGGTGACAGGAGTTGTCTAATATCCTTATGCTTCAACTTTAACTGACAAATTTCATTATAAAATCTAAAAAAGTCTCATATTTTCCCTTTCTCCTCTTCTCCCCTTCTGTCTTATCTCACTTCATTTCCTGTTATCCTTTCCCATTCCTCTCCTACCCCTTTTCCTTTCTCTCCTTCTCAGCTGGTTTCTACACAGTTGGGGAGAAATTGAAGTTTAAATTACATATATCTCAGACTTTGGTGCTTTTAAAGTAGGTTAAATGTAAATCTCAATTACAACACTTTCTTTTAAAAAGTTTATTGAGAGCTTACTTTTAAATATTTTAAGTTTTGTAATAATCAGATGATAACAGTATCCACATATGACTATTTGATACTGTTAGCATCACATGCATCATGGTTGGATATTTGTAAACTTAATTTTGTTTCCAAAGCTTCAGGAATGCAGAATATACAATTGGCTCCAAAATCCCTGATGGGTTGACAATTTATAAATTGTTCTCTAATCTCTTATTTTTATTAGATAATTCATTAAGTGTCATAAACCCTGAGTATCACCTCAATTATGAAGGTTAACTATTATATAAAAAGGATACATTCATATGTAGTAATTACTGAAGTTATTCAGACTATTTTTAGTAAAGATTGAAGAAGAATGCAGTTGTAATGGAATATGTTTCAATTTTATTAGCCTCCTCGCTTAGTTCTTGTTCTCATTTACATGAAGGTAGTTTTGTCTCCCAAATTGATGGTTTCAGTGTTGATACTTATTTTATAAATATTTATTGAATGCGCAGAGCAAGATATTATGTCTATGCAAATGTCTATCAAGGGTTAATACTTCAAAAAAATTTTGTGTATAGTTGGCCTACAATGTTGCATTAGTTTCAGGTGTACAACATAGTAATTTAGCTTCTGTATCCATTATGCTATGTTCACAAGTGTAGCTACCATCTGTCACCATATAACACTATTAAAGTATCATTGACATATTCCCTATGCTGTGCCTTTTTATTCCTGTGACATATGGAAGCCCGCATCTCCCACAAGGATTAATATTTTTAATGATTTGTGGATGAATAGTGCTGATCTAAATGAGAGTATACATTATTAAGTTTGGAAGGCACAGAATCCTTAAGTTTTAGGTTCTTGCACATTTTTTTTAGGTAAAAGAAACATTCTACAGCATAAACTTTTTAACTTCCTACCTCTTCAAAAGGATTGGCAGGTTGTCATTTTCAGTATACTTTGTTTATTTTGTATCTGTGCACATTAGTCCTT
>NW_027529520.1:108620-115117 GCF_008692635.1 Crocuta crocuta | reverse complement strand
ATTCATGTCTATTAACTTTAGTGATATATGGTTTGTTGTTTTGTGTGTGTTTCAAGGGATGGTGTCATAAATAAATTCAGATGCTAGATTTATTGAACAAATAAATTGCAGTCTACTCAGTTAAGATTTTTAGAATCATGTTAACAATATTATCCTTTTCATAGAAATCATAGAATTTCAGACTTGGAAGGGACCTTAGAAGACATCTAATCCAACCTTCTTAATTTTCAAATCAAGTTTCACATTATTAATCATCTTGTTTTCTCTTGATGCCCAAGACCCCTTTATTTATTGAATTATAATTGACATAATATTCTATTTGTTTCAGGTATACAACGTAGCAATTCAATATTTGTATACATTGCAACATGGTAACCACTATAAGTCTAGTTACCATCTGTCACTCTACACAGTTAAGACAATATTACTGGCAATATGCCCCATGCTGCATATTACTTTCCCATTATTATTTTATAACTAGAAGTTCATGCTTCTTTTCTTTAATGTTTATTAATTTTTGAGAGAGAAAAAGAGACAGAGCCTGAGTGGGGGGAGAGGCAGAGAGAGAGGGAGACACAGACTCCAAAGCAGGGTCCAGGCTCTGAGCTGTCAGCACAGAACCCGATGCAGAACTCGAACCCACCAACTGTGAGATCATGACCTGAGCTGAAGTCAGACACTTAACCGACTGAGCCACCCAGGCGCCCTGAAGTTTATGCTTCTCAGTCTCCTTCACCCATTTTGAAATCCCACATCCCCTCCCTTCTGGCAAGCACCAATGGCACTGTATTGCTATTATAAATAATGAGGCATCGAATATAGGGGTGCATATATCTTTTCAAATTACTGTTTTTGTTTTCTTTAGATAGATACCTAGTAGTGGAATTGCTGGATTGTATGGTATTTCTGTTTCTAATTTTTTGAGGNTCCTTTTTGTTTTCTAGAGTGGCTGCACCAGTTTACATTCCTGCCAATAGTGCATGAGGATTTTCTTTGTCAATACTTGCTATTTCTTGTCTTTTTGATTGTAAGTATTCTAGCAGGTGTAAGGCACTATCTCACTGTGGTTTTTATGTACACTTTCATCTGTTAAATTTTTTTTTAACGTTTTATTTATTCCTGAGATAGAGACAGGGAGAGAGCAGGGGAGGGTCAGAGAGAGAGGGAGACACAGAATCTGAAGCAGGCTCCAGGCTCTGAGCTAGCTGTCAGCACAGAGCCCGACGCGGGACTCTGAACCCACGAACAGTGAGATCATGACCTGAGTGGAAGTCAGATGCTTAACCGACTGAGCCACCCAGGCGCCCCTGTGCATTTTCTTCTAATTAGTGACGTTGACCATCTTTTTATGTCCTCCTTGGCCATGTGTATGGCTTCTTTGGAAAAAATATCTATTCAGATCCTCTGTCATTTTTAAATTGGATTGTTTGGTTTTTGTATTGTGTTTTATGAGTTCTTTGTATATTTTGAATATTAATCCCTTATTAGATATATGATTTGCAATATCTTCTCCCATTCAGTAGGTTGCTTTTCTGTTTTGTTGATGGTTCCTTTGCTGTGCAGAAGCTTTTTAATTTGATGTAGACCTGTTTGTTTATTTTTAATTTTTAATTTTTTTTTTTATTTCTGAGAGAGAGATACAGACAGCATGAGCACGGAAGGGTCAGAGAGAGAGNTAAGACAAATTTCAATGAACTTATTATTACCATGTATGTTTTCTTCTAGGAGTTTTATGGTTTTAGGCCTTACATTCAAGTCTTTAATCCATTTTGAGTTAATTTTATGTGTGATGTAAGATAGTAGTCCAGTTCTGTTCTTTTGGATGTAACTGCCCAGTGGTCTCAAAACTATTTATTGAAGAGACTATTGTATATTGTTGACAGCTTTGTTGTAAATTCGTTGACCATATATGCATGGGTTTATTTCTGGTCTTTCTGTTCTATTCTATGATATATATGTTTCTGTATACCAGTGCCATACTGTTTTGATTATTACAGCTTTGTAATATACTTTGAAATCAGGGAGTGTGATACATCTAGCTTTACTCTTTTATCTTAATGTTATTTTGGGTTTTCAGTCTTTTGTGGGTTCATACAGATTTTATATTTATTTTTTACTAGTTCTGTGAAAGAGTTTTCATAAGGATTACATAGAATCTGTAGATTGTATTGAGTATTACTTTTTAACAGTAGTATTTCTTTCAAAATGTGAACAAGAACTATCTTTTCATTTATTTGTGTCTTTCTTTCATCAGTGTCTTACAGTTTTTATTATAAAGGTCTTTCACCTCTTAGGGTAAATTTATTCCTAGGTATTTTATTCTTTTTGATGTGATTGCAATTGGAATTTTTCCCCTTGATTTCTCTTTCTGATATCTTGTAATTTTTGTATAGAAACACAACAGATTTTTGCATGTGAATTTTGTTACCTGTAATTTTACTGAATTCATTTATTCTAACAGATTTTGATGGTCTTTAAGATTTTCTATGTAGAATGTGAAACAGGAGAAACTTAGCAGAGGACCATGGAGGAGGGGAAGGGGAAAAAATAGTAAAGGAGAGGGATGGAGGCAAACCATAAGAGACTCAGTATTTACTGAGCACAAGCTGAGGGTTGATGGGGGTGGGGAGATGGGAAAAGGGGTGGTGGGCATGAAGGAGGGCACTTGGGATGAGCACTGGGTGTTATATTGAAACCAACTTGACAATAAACTATAAAAGAAAAAATTTTTTTTAACGTTTATTTAATTTTGAGACAGAGAGAGACAGAGCACGAGCTAGGGAGGGGCAGAGAGAGAGGGAGACAAGCAAGCTCCAGGCTCTGGGCTCCCAGCACAGAACCTGACACGGGGCTCGAACCCACGGACTGTGAGACCATGACCTGAGCCGAAGTCGGACGTTTAACCGACTGAGCCACACAGACGCCCACAAAAAAAGATTTTCTATGTAGAGTATCATGTCATCTGCAAATAGTGCAAATTTTACTTCTTCCTTTCTGATTTGGGTATTTTTTATTTCTTTTTGTTGCCTATTTGCTGTGATTTGGACTTCCAGTACTGTGTTGAATAAAAGGGGATAGGTGGAATTCTTGTTGTCTTCTTGATCTTAGAGGAAAAGCTTTCAGCTTTTGAATATGATAGTACCTGTGGGTTTTTCATACGTAGCCTTTATTATGTTGAGGTACATTCCCTCTGTGTCCACATTGTTGAGTTTAAAAAAAAGTTTTTAATGTTTTGTTTATTTCTGAGAGTGAGAGAGAGAGAGCAGGGTCAGAGAGAGAGGGAGACAAAGAATCTGAAACAGGCTTCAGGCTCTGAGCTGTCAACACAGAGCCCGATGGGGGCTTGAACCCATGAAACATGAGATCATGCTTGAGCCGAAGTAGGACGCTTAACCGACTGAGCTACCCAGGTACTCCCACATTGTTGAGTTTTTAAACATAAATGAAATTTCAATTTTGTGAAATGCCTTTCTGCATTTATTGGAATGATCGTATGATTTTTATCTTCATTTTGATAACGTTATGTATCATGTTGATTGATTTACCTGTGTTGAGCTATCTTTGCATACCTGACACAAATCCCACTTGATCATGGTGTATGATCTGTTTAACGTATTGTTGAATTTAGTTTGCTAGTATCTTGTTGAGGATTTTTGCATCTATGTTCTTAAGGGATATTGCCCATAGTTTTTGTGGTTGTTGATTGTTTTTTTTTGTTTGTTTTTTGTTTTTGTTGAATCCTTATCTGGTTTTGGTATCAGGGTAGCACCAGCCCTGTAAAGTAAGTTTGGAAGCTTTCCCTCCTCTTCAATTTTTTGGAAGTGTTTTGGAAGGAAATGTATTTAAGTCTTTGAATATTTGGTAGAATTCACTAGTGAAACCATATGGTACAGGACTTTCTTTTTTGAGTGGTTTTGATTACTGATTCAGTCTTCTTACTAAAAATTGGTCTATTCAGATTTGCTGTTTCTTTATGATTCAATCTTGGAGAACAGTGTTTCTAGGAATTTATCCATTTGATCTAAGTTGGTCAGTTTGTTGTTCATAGTAGTTTGCTGTGATCCTTTGTATTTCTGTGGTATTGGTGTAACTTCTCTTCCATTTCTGATTTGATTTATTTGATCCCTCTTTTTTCCTTTGTGAATCTAGCTAAAGGTTTGTCACTTTTGTTTATCTCTTCAAAGAAGCAGCTCTTAGTTTCATTGATTTTTTTTCTATTGTCTTTTTGGAGTCTATTTCATTATTTTTCCCTTTGATCTTTATTATTTCCTTCTTTCTACTAACTTTGGTGTGTGTGTGTGTGTGTGTTAGTTCCTTTAGGTATAAAGTTAGATTGTTTATTTGATATTTCTCTTTTTTGAGGTAGGCCTGTATTACCATGAAATTCCACCGTAGAATTGCTTTTCCTGCATAGGTTTGATATGTTATATTCTATTTTCATTTGTCTTTAAGTATTTTTTGAGTTTTCCTTTGATTTCTTCTATCGCCCTGTGTTTGGCAGTGTTTGTTTAGTAATATGTTGTTTAACCACATATTTGCAGTTTTTCCATTTGTAATTGATTTCTAGTTTCATATCATGTGGTAAAAAAGATGCTTGATATGATTTCAATCTTTTTACATTAATTTAATCTTATTGACTCTTGGTTTATGACCTAATGTGATCTATCCTGGAGAATTTTCCATGTGCTCTTGAGAAGGATATGTATTCTGCTGCTTTAGGGTAGAATATTCTCTATAATTAGTAGCCCATCTGGTCTAATGTGTCATATAGGCTGATGTTTCCATATTGATTTTCTGTCTGGATGATCTATCCATTGATGCAAGTGGGGCATTAAAGTCCCCTACTATGATTGTATTGTTTTTAATTTCTCTCTTTAGGTCTGTTAATATTTGCTTTATATATTTTGATGCTTCTATGTTGAGTGCCCATATATTTATGAATGTTATATTTTCTTGCTGAATTACTCCTATGTTTATTGTGTATACCACTCATTGTCTTTTATTGAAGGCTTTGTTTTAAAGTCTATTTTGTCTGATACAAGTATAGCTACACCAGCTTTCTTTTCATTTCCATTTTATGAAATATCTTTTTCCATCCCTTCACTTTCAGTTTGTATGCGTCCTTCTGAAATGAGCCTCTTTTTAAAAAAGTTTTTTTTTTTTTTAATTTATTTTTGAGGCACTGACAGAACAGAGTCGGGGAGGGGCAGAGAGAGAGGGAGATACAGAATCTGAAACAGGCTCTGACCTGGTAGCACAGAACCCAATGCGGGGCTCAAATTCACAAACTTGTAGTGATCATGACCTGAGCTGAAGTCGGACGCTTAACCAACTGAGCCACCCAGGTGCCCCTGAAATGAGCCTCTTACAGGCAGTATATCAATGTTTTATTATTTTTTTAATTCATGCAGCAACTCTGTGGTTTTTGATTGGAGAATTTAGTCCACTTACATTTAAAGTCATTGATACGATTAAAGTTAGTGATAGTTATGTACTTATTGCCATTGTTTTCATTGTTTTCTGGTTGTTTTATAGTTTCTCTTTGTTCTTTCTTCTCTTTCCGTCTTCCCTTGTGGTTTGATGGGTTTCCTGTTTAGATTCCTTTTTCCTTTTCTGTTTTCAGTTTTTTGAGGAGCCTCCATAGTGTTTGCCACTGTCTCCTCACTTTGTATAGCTCTTGGTTTATTTCTATTTGTTAGGAAAGTCTGCTCTGTCTCCTGATCTTTAAAGTAGTGGCCTTCCTAAAAAGAAGTCTATGGTTTCCTTTAATGCAGTGCCCCTTCTTCAGAAGAGCCATATGCTGGTATGTCCTATGTGGGCTGCATGGGCCCTACTATACTAGATGAGTCATATTTACTCTCAGTCTACTCAGTACACTTGCTCACTTTGCCTGGGTAATATTTGTATATTTGTTGTTAATGGGCTTGTCTGAGGACATTGCAGGCTTGTAGTTGGTTGGTGTCATTGGACAAAACAAATGCCTCCTCTAACTCCAGGGCAGTAGTTGCGCTAATCGGCAGGATGGTCTCCCTTTGCTGCCTCCTGAGAGACTTTCATTGGTGGATGTGGCCAGTACTCAGACCAGATTCCTGCCCCAGAACTTTTTTGGGGGTTGCAGTCACAAGGAGTTTCAGGACACTCTCGCTGTGATGCCCCCTGGGAGCTTTTTTTTGATGGGCAGGGCAGCAGTCAGATCACATGCCTACCCAAAGTCCATCTGCCAGGGCTGCAGTCATATCAAACTGCACTTTTTTTGTAGCTGTCAACAGTAAGATTCAGCTGCTCAAATGTGGGGGCACAGTTGTATGTAGTCCTCTTCTCCAGGGCAGGAGTCACTTTGTAGTGATGCCAGCCACTGCTAGGGTTGACTGAAGGGTATGTGAGGGCAGGAGTGTCTTCAGAGGGATGCCTGCCAAGTAGGCTAGGTTGGATGCAGCAGATAGGCAAGAGAACTTGGGTGTGAGGCATGTGCTAGCAAGATAGGAGGAGATTATTCT
>NW_027529520.1:103641-108570 GCF_008692635.1 Crocuta crocuta | reverse complement strand
AGCTAAGTTCATTTTATAAAGTACCCAGAGTTTATACCCACTGATTGTAAAAACTTTCTAAATTAAGCTCCACTGGTTTTCAAAGCAAAATATTATGGGGATTTGTCTTTCCAGTGTGGGTGCCCTGTGCCTGTGGTGCCCAGTATGCGTTCTGATCCTCTCACCTCTCTGGGCTACTGGTGTCTGTCCTTTTTGTGGTCAGTCTCACCAAGTGTTTGGTTCTCAACTGCATCTTTGTCCCTCCTACCCTTTTTGATATGGCCTTCTCTCTGAGATTAACTGTGGAAAGTCTTCTCTGCCAGCCTTCGGGTCTTTTCAGAGTTAGTGTCCCAGGTATAGCTGTTATTTTTGTGTATCCATGGGATGAGGTGAGTCTAGGATCTTCCTACTTTGCCATTTTCCCAGTAGTTGAAGCCACATCTTTTTCTTTTTCTTCTTCTTTTTTAAAAATATCTTTTCAGATTAGTGTTTTTGGTTTCTTTGGGTAAATACCCAGTAGTGGCATTATTGGATGATATGGTATTTCTATTTTTAATTGTTTTAGGAGTCTCCACTGTTTTCCACAGTGGTTGTACCAATTTATATCAAAAAGTTTTTGGTCTCCTCTCTGTCTTCTTACTCTAAGATTCCTATAATGCAAATGTTATTATGCTTGATGATGTTGCACTCTTCCGTTAGCTTTTTCTCATTTTCATTATTGTTTATTCTTTTTGTACTTCTGCTTAGTTACTTTTCATTACCCTGTCTAGTAGATTGATGATTCACTCTTCATCCTCGAATAAGTTCTTGATTACCTGTAGTGTATTTTTTGCCTCAGTTATTGAATTCTTCAGCTCTGAGTAGTTCTTTTTATATTTTCATTCTCCTTGTTGAAGTTCTCAATGTGTTTTTCCACTCTCTTCTCGAATCCAATGAGTATCTTTATGGCCATTACTTTGAATTCTTTATCAGACATATTGCTTACTTCCATTTCATTTAACCTTTTTATGCTGTGATTTTGCCTTGTTCTTTAATTTGGGACATATTCTTGTTTCCTCTGGGGTGGGGCATGCAGTGCTAGCAAGGTAAATGGAAGAGTGTTAGTGCTTGCTCCTGCAAACATTCAGCTTTCTATGTTGGGAGAGGGGAAGAGAAATGGCACATGCCAGCACTTTTGTTCCTAGAGAAATCTGCAGATCATTTTTTCTCTAGCACATATTTAACATTAGTCAGTAAATCTTCACTTGTACCCCAGATGCTTTTTAAGACTGCTGCTTCTGTGTTATGTTTCAGGCCACAGTTATTTAGTATGCTGTCTCTTTAAGGGTAGGAACTGTGTTTCCTATCACCCTCAGGCCTCCTAGAGTTAAGCCCTGGTGGCCAGACTTTATGGGGATTTGTCTTCCCAGTGTGGGTTCCCAGTGAGGGGGATGCCCTAGTGATCTGATCCTCTTCTTCTCCTTGCTTGTAATGTCCCTCCCAGTTGTGGTTAGTTTTGTAGGAGGTTTCTTTCCCAACCATGTCTCCACCCATTTTTTCCTTTTTCTATGTGGCCTGTCTACAGATAGCCTTGGAATGTTTGTTCTGTCACTCTTCAGATCATTTTCACAGTTAGCACATAGATGTAACTGTGTCTGTGAGGGTAACAAGATACAAGGTAGGACACTACATAATAATAAAAGGAATAATCCATAATGAGAATATAACAATTATAAATATGCAACCAACATGGAAGCACCTAAATATATAAAGCAACTATCAAAAGACATAAAGGAAGAAATTGATAGTAATATAATAATAGTAGGGAGCAATAACACCGGACTTAAATCATCCAGACCAGATGGACCTAACAGATGTATACAGGAGAATAGAGGAAATCTCTTAATATTAATTATTTATTCTGAATGTTCTTCCTTTTTTTCTCTTATGCAGATCCCAGAGTCATT
Organism: Crocuta crocuta; assembly: GCF_008692635.1. NCBI lineage: Eukaryota > Metazoa > Chordata > Mammalia > Carnivora > Hyaenidae > Crocuta > Crocuta crocuta. The sequence continues at coordinate 106,645 of NW_027529520.1, read as the reverse complement.
AAGACATACTACATGGCAGAGACTGGGAAAAGGCAACTTAAGACAGATATTACATGTTACCAGGGTAAGATTAAGCAGATACTTCTACATATAACTCAGAAAAATGAGCAAATCCTTCAAGCATTTTCAAGTTTTGTATTTCTCAAATAATTCTTCTTTTCATTTTTTCCCCCTGTATACCAAGAGATGAATAAGAAATTTCATGTTTCTGGTCATAGAAATAGGGATAGATATCTGGATTATTTTTCACTTTTGGAGAAATCTGTCAGAATCTCTTGAGATCAGTGCCAGCTACAGTAACATTTTCAGAATGCTTTTATAAATGTAATATCAGCTTGTTGACCCTTAAAATTATCCTGGTAATTTGTATTTGACATATGGAATGCTGTAAGATTTTCAAATGAGTGAAAGTCCTCTACCTTAGAAGATGTTCAGATGGCAGAGGATCAAGGGACTCTATGCTTGATGCTTACTTTACTTGTTGATAAAGGTTATTTTTTATTGTTAATATAAGTGAAAGACAATGTCAAAATTTCTCCATCTTCTAAATCTATACAGGCAATTCTCCAAGATAGAAAAAGGCTAGGAAATTAGAAGATAGTCTAAACTGTCTATTATTATTTTTTTTATTTTTGAGTACTATCTTTATTATTTCTGATTAACAATTATTTGCCTTTAAGGTACAAGGCATTGTTCTAATTTATGCAGAGGCTATAAAAGTGAATAACATTTCAAACTTTTGCTTTGTTGAAGACCTTATTATCTTGTGTGGTATTCATCAGACTCCTTGATATAATTTGTTGCTCAATCTTTTAGATGGAAAAAATGTAACAGAGACATTATCACACTAAAATTTATATTTTCATGTTTTCCTTTTAAAAATGATTTAAAGGTTGTTGATCCAAGAATCAATAACCCATTTATGGCAATATTTTTTATTCTCAACTGGTGCAAATAAGAAGGCACTTTTGGTTTTTGTGATTCATTTTCATAGCTTGACCCAAAGCTCATACTATTATGATTTCGCACTGATACACATTTGTGTTTGTAAAGAACTGTGTCCTTCATTAATTAATTAATTATTGATTATTATAGCTACTGAAGAAGCATTATTATGTGTACTTATTTCATTAAGTATGTTTTGAGGAAAAACTATTAATTAGCAAGCTTAAATTTTGAGTCTACTCTTTACTGTCTTATTAACTATTATATTTTTCAAATGATTTAACTTTTATATTTCTCTAACCTAAGAATCAGTCTTAAGACCTTTTTTAAAATTTTGTTCTAGGCAAGATGTTTGCATATTTTCAAGGCTAGTTGAGAGTTTTATAGGTAGCTCTGTCTTATTTTATTTTTAATGTTTTTTTTATTTTTCTGAGAGACAGACTGTCAGCAGGGGAGGGACAGAGAGAGAGAGAGATACAGAATCTGAAGCAGGTTCCAGGCTCTGAGCTGTCAGCACAGAGCCTGATGCGGCAGGGCTCGAACCCACGAACTGCAAGATCATGACTTGAGCCGAAGTTGGCGCTTAACCACTGAGCCACCCAGGTGCCCCAGATAGCTCTGTTTTATAAGCGAATCTATTAAGCATTGAAATCTACTCTGCCCATGTGCAAGACACTGTGGTATAAGCCATGGGAGATACAAGGATAAAGGAGACTGTCTTAATTTCAAGAAACTTACCATGTGATAGGAAAGACAAAACATGCATACATATTACTATGGCATAAGATAGACAGTAAGCATTAAAAATACTCACATGAGCATACATAAGGAAAAGAATCAGTTATACAAAATGAACTATATTAAATTATAAAGCAAAACTGTATACAGTTCTGTGGAAAGCAAGTGGGATATAATTAGTTAACCATGGGATATTCTTTGCCAATGATAAACAGATTACATAGTACTATAGTAGCAAATGACAATAAGAAAGCTGGTATAAATCAAATAGAAGTGTAACATAAGTCAAAGGTTTTAAACATTAATTTCAAAAGCACTTTAGAGAAGGTGACTGCTACATGAATATTAGTTATGTTTCAATATTCTTTGTGTAAATGTATCTGTAAGCTAATTGTGAAGGTGTTTTGCTTTGTTATGCTAGGCTAAAAGCGCCTATGAATTTGTATGTGATACATTCATTAGATTAAGCTAAGTCAGGGTTTAAAGATCAGAAATTCTGTAATAGCTAATGGACCACTTGGTATCATCTTCAACTTGGCTCTCTAGGCATGGGCACTGATAGAAAAGAGGACATGTTGGCATGGTCATGCAGGAGGAGGACTCCACACAGACCCAAAAGAAGGGGTAAGAGTGAATAAGAAGTAACTAAATATTCTTATACATATTGTACTTGCATAGAGTGCATGCACGTGTGTGCGTACACACACATATTCAAGATTATTATCTTCCAGAATACTTTGATTGACTCTTATAACCACAAGTCTTCTAATACAAAACCTTATGAATTGACCATGGTTATATAGCTGAGACTTTCTTGGGCTTAAAACAAACACAAAATTTCATGATTGACTAAAAAAAGAAAAGAGTTATCAACCTAAACATTTTATATCTTTATTTAAAATACCATTGGGAGAAACAATGAAATCTGGCCATGTGTAGCAACATGGATGGACCTTGAGGGTGTTATGCTGAGCGAAATAAGTCAGGCAGAGAAGGACAAATATCATATGTTTGCACGTATAGGAGGATTAGGAGGAACTTAGCTGAGGACCAAGGGGGAGAAGAAGAGGGGAAATGGTGGGGGAAAGGGAGAGAGGCAAACCATGAGAGACTCTTGAATGCTGACAAAAACTGAGGACTGATGGATGTGGGGGGGAGGAGGGATGGGCATGGAGGAGGGCCCTTGTGGGGATGAGCACTGGGTGTTATGTGGAAACTAATTTGACAATAAACTATTTGTAAAAAAAATAAATAAAAATAAATAAATAAATAAAATTATAGCAAAAAAAATAAAAGTAACACTGTGCTGAGATTCTGAAAA
>NW_027529520.1:100438-103318 GCF_008692635.1 Crocuta crocuta | reverse complement strand
TCTACATGATCCATTCATTTAATTATCCATATTCTTTTTTCATATTATTTTTTAAAGTTTTATTTTAATTCCAGTTAGTTAACATACAGTATTATATTAGTTTCAGGCGTAAAATACAATAATTCAACATTTTCACTTATCACCCAGTGCTCAGCACAACAAAGTGCACTCCACACCTATTTAACCCATTCCACCACCCCTTCCCCTCTGGTAACCATCAGATTGTTCTCTATAATTAAGAGTCTGTTTCTTGTTTTGTCTCTCTCTCTATATATATATTGTTTTTCCCTTTGCTTGTTTGTTTTGTTTCTTAAATTCTACATATGAATGAAATCATATGGGTATTTGTCTTTCTCTGATTGACTTATTTTGCTTAGCGTTATATTCTCTAGTCCCATCCATGTTGTTACAAATGGCAAGACTTCATTCTTTTTGATGGCTGAATAATATTCCATTGTATATGTATACTGCATCTTCTTTATTTATTCATCAATCGGTGGACCCTTGGGCTGTTTCCATATCTTGGCTATCATAAATAATGCTGCTATGTACATAGGGGTGCATGTATCCCTTTGAATTAATGTTCTTGTATTCTTTGTGTAAATACCCAGTTGTGTGATTGCTAGATCTTAAGGTAGTTCTATTTTAAAATTTTTGAGGAACCTCCATGCTGTTTTCCACAGTGGGCTGCACCACTTGTATGTTCCTAACACTACTACAAAAGAATCAATTTTGAAGAATCAATTCATTTACTAATTAGTTAATTCCGTGTTTATAGTAACATGAGTAATGAAGAACTTAAAATAAGGACTACTTTCCAGACTTTGCTTGAGATTCTCTTTTTTTTTTTTTTTTTAAATGTTAGAAGCAGATCCGCATAGGATATAGTCAGACGCTAGTAGTGTTATAAGAGAGATTAAGATTTAGTAGAGCAGTCAGAGAGCTTTGGTATAAAACTTGATGTAATCAGAAGGAGTGGAACGGCAGATTGGAGTATTAAAAAGTTGGAGTCCTGGGGAGATAATGGAATAACAAATCTCCAGTCTTGTTCAACTGAACAGACACTTAGGCCAATGCATAAGAATACTTGGGTGACATGGAGAAACTGTTTTCTAGCTCTGATTTTATTCGTCATCAAACAGCCTTATGAACTTCATCTGATTTTTCCAATTCACTTCCCTTGGGATAGGGAATTAACTGACTGGCCAGTGTGACTATCAGTCAGCTTGTTATTTTTTTTATTATACATTATTAAATTGACTGTTGAGCACAAATATATGTGATAAGTACAATAAGCCATTTTAGGACCTTTTCACTGCTAGATAAACTCTTCATTTATAGTATCAGACCAATAGTGTATGGAAAAGAAACCTTAAGATAGAGAGGAATTAACAGTAATAGAGCTTTTCCTGATAATAGATCTTTCATCTCCCATCCATAAACATATTATATACTTATATTCCCCAATAATATTAGAGAAGTTTTTCAGTTACCCTCTCAATTTTTCCATTAGACATCTGCTCAACTTGCTTGTTTTTTGACCTTTTATCAAGCCACTGTTATTTCTAACTGTATTGAAGTAATGGTTGAATTTATTCCTTAAGTTGCAATTTAGTTACCTTTAGCATGGATTGAAGAGAGTTTTCTTCTCTGGACAGTTTGCCTATCCATGAAATTGTGGGCATTTCCAAATTATTTGCTGCTAAATTGGTTCTTTGGGGAAAAAGCATTCAGTCTGTAGCATACATTTATACAAAACAAATTGCATCCAAAATTTTTAGTATANAAACACTAGTCCCTTGATCTAGGATTAGAACATTTCTTGATATTAGAATTCAGGAATGTGATTTTTTTTCTTAAAGTAATCTCTATACCCAAGGTGGAGCTTGAACTCACTACCCCAAGATCAAGAGTCACATGTTCTACTGACTGAGCCAGCCATGTACCCCTGAATTCAGGAATGTCTTTGTAACTAGAATTCTTAGATAAATCCTGTATCAATTAAAGAAAAGGTTATTCTGTTACCTTGATCAAAAGTTCATTTTCTTTTTTCTTACTCTCTTATTATCAAAGCCAATTAGGCTACACACCCTTGGAAGCAATGGACTCTTGGTGGAAAAAATTGTTTTTGCTTCATTGCTGGATAACCTCTTCTGGTGAAAGATATGAAATTACTGACCTGAGAAACAAAACATGTATTTAGCTTATTAATAGGCAGTTTTCTTTAGTATCTTAAAATTCTATCAAGTGAGTTGCTTCAGATGTGTTTTAATTTTTTTTTTCATTTTCCTTTTTGTGCCCGGCCCACATAGTTATTAGCTGTAGTGCTTAATGCCTATGAGTGACTACATCTCTCCCTCAGGTCACACTGTTGAATTCAGCACTGCTGCATATAAACATTGCAGTTTGTGGCCTTCCAGTTATACCCTATTGAGTCAAATGCACCCAGTTTTATTTATGCAGTTTGTTTTTGGCTCACCACGTGGTGATTTTGCTGTTTCAGCTCCCTGTGTACGAGTAGATATTCCTTTCATTATTTCTTTTTGTCTGCCTTGCCTCATAAGGCTTATGAAGCTCTGTATTAGTACCAAATAAGTAATATTTTAAAATATTTAAAAACCTGTTACTTAGATTATTAAGATGATTTAATAAAGTAATAGCTGTACCTCCTGAATTTTAATGACAATTTGTCCTCATGTGTTTAAGAATAAATCATTTATTAATTGAATATTTATTGAGTGTTGTTTCTGGTATCGTCTCTTTTTGTAGCACCTATTCTTTTTATGTTGACCCACCTTATTTTGAGTTACTTTCATCTCCTCTTTGACAGCTCTCTGATGTTCCCAAGTATTTTCTTCCAAACTTATCTTAGTGAGCCCA
>NW_027529520.1:97408-100202 GCF_008692635.1 Crocuta crocuta | reverse complement strand
AGCCCATTTGAATTCCTTCTTACATTACTTTTATGATTTTTTTCTGAATGTGATTGATTTCCTATATTATGACAAGCTAATTCCAGTATATAGTTGAGACCTTTGTAAAAACTTTTATTCCTCAAACTAACATAGTACTAATTTTAAGGGGGCTTAAAATGTCAGTTCCATGTTTTAAATTTGAGGCTATTTAGCTATAGCAAGAAGGCTGCATTGTTTGTATATATTGTTAGCAAAGAGGAAAGTAGATTCACTCCTACTTGTGTAGGCCTTTTAATGATATTTCTATAGCATTCAAATTTAGAGAGCTTTTGTTATCATGATATGTCATCACAGGTTATGTTTTCATTTGGACCATTAATTTATTATTTTTGAGAGACAGAAAGAGAGCACAAGCAGGGAAGGGGCAGAGAGAGAGGGAGACAGAATCAGAGGCAGACTTCAGGCTCTGAGCTGTCAGCACAGAGCCCAACACAGGGCTCAAACTCGAACTGTAAGATCGTAACCTGAGCCAAAGTTGGACACTTAACTGACTGAGCCACCCAGGCATCTCACAGTTATTTTTTTAAAAAACTTTTTTTAAATAACTTTTAAAATCTATTTACTGTGAAAATGATAAACAGAAAAATGAAAGAAATTTATGTTTTACGTGTAAAACTTCTGTTTATGTGTAAGTGAGGCTTAACTAAAAATTATTATGATTTCAGCCATTGGCTACTTCAGGAATTTTGACCCCTTTGAAAGAACTTCTTACTTAAATCATTTTTTCCCCTATACTGTGATTACTCCTTACACAGTAGATTTTCAAATAAGCCAATTTCTTGTTATCCTCCTTGATCATTTCCTATACTTTTTACCCTTTCTTTAAGAATGTGATCTTAAAAGGGCATGTATACTATTTGTGTTGCTTAGTCTGAAATGAAAAGGTAAGTTGGCTGGAAGGTGATTTTAAATTCAGTCTCAAGCTTGTGGCTTCAGATAACCCTTTCGTGTTTCAGGATTACCATTGTGTAGCCAATGTATGAATTATGGGTGTTCACCGTATGGTGATTGTGGTGATTTTGAAATGTGATATATGATCTTTCAGGATCTGTAGTGAGACCTCCCCATGTTATTCCACTCTTGTACAGCCAGAATGAGTTGGTTTAAAATTCTTTAAAACTGTGCCTCAACCTCTGACATTCCTTTTTGATTTGGCCTCCACTTATAAAAAGAGACATTTTTCAAGCTTTATAGTGTATCTAATGTATAACTTAAGTCAGGTACTTTATAGCTGAATGAACTCATAATGCATGATTACACAACTTTAGAACGCATTTTGTTAAATGAAATGGTCACATTTTATGCACTATTAAGCCAACTAGAATAATTTTCTTACTCTTAGCTATAACTTCTCTGTGCCCTTATTGAAAAAATTTGGGATCTGTTTTAGAAGGTTTTGACAGGAGAAAGTATTTCTAAAGATATGCAGAAACAGGGCCTTTTTGTCATTATTCCATCAAGAAAAATAAGACAGATAAAACCTGTGAAACAAGAAAGTGATTGAAATGCCTCTTGCATTAAAATACACTAAATTATATTTATTTGGTAATATTTCGATTGAAAAAGTGAGTTAAAATTATAGCCTTAATACCATTTAAAAATACCTTACTGGTTATGAGAACGTATGTGAGTATATGTGTGTATAAAATAAANGCCCCTATATATCTTTTTTTTTTTTAAGTTTACCTGAGAGACAGCTAGTGGGAGAGGGAGGAAGGAAGAGAGAGAGAGAGACACACACAGAGAATTCCAAGCACCACCTTCTATCTTTAAAGCAACCAGGAAGGTAGTCCTGTTTTTAATACAGTATGAACAGTTTTATGTCTGTTGCTCTTTACTCAATAAATTGACTAAAAGGGACTAGAAAAATAGTTTTCTGAGTTTGGGGGACAGTAACCATAATGTAAAACTATCCTAAATAATGTCCTGGGTTTCTTATATGTTGGCAGTTTTCCCCCATTCCTTGCTGCGTACATTTAATTGAAATTGCATAACTTTCCTCCCCGCAAGATGAACTAATTTTTTCCTTATTATATATGAACTACAGAAAATGCAAGCAAGCAAAAAGAATATAAAAATTCATCAATGTTTCCATCTGCTCACAGCTACTTATTTTAACACTTTTGGAGGAATTGCTTTCAGACCCCTTTGTATGCATGTGTAAACTCATAAACACATCATGTTCTTTAACACAAAAAATACGTGTTGTGCTCTGCTTTTTTCACTTCACATGTATCTGTGTTACTACATATATTTCTGAATGGCTAAAGTTTGTTGTGTACATTCACTATAAATTGTTTACACAGTTCTCCATTATTAATCATTTAGGCTGTTTCCAACTTTTTTTCTATTAAAACCGCATGAGAACAAACATCCTTATGACTAAATTTTTCATTCTTTTATTCAATAGATACGTGTTGAGTACCTACTGTATGTCAGCCACTATATTTAATATTGAGTTACAACAGGGAGCACCAGTTGCTACTCATATGGAATTTAAATTCTAACAGAAGAGCAGATATTAATCAAATCACTTCTGTATATGTAATTTATAACTAAAATGGATACTCTGGAAGAGAGGAATACTCTGATGTTTCAGAATACAGCCAAGGATCCTGACTGGGGTTAGGGAAGGCCTCATGGAAGAAGTGCTGCTGGTATTGGCAGTTAACTAATTAGAAGAGGTTGGGGAGTGGGTTGGTGTTGCACAGAGGGAGATTATTTCAGACAGAATGAGTGATATCGTCCTTGT
>NW_027529520.1:96241-97177 GCF_008692635.1 Crocuta crocuta | reverse complement strand
CTTGTGGCAGGAGGGATTATAATATATTTGAGGAAGTAAAAGAAAAGAAAGTTAATAAGGTGTGAACACTGAAAGCAGTCAGGAACCAAGCCAAGCAGACCCTCATAAGGCATGTTATAAACTTTGATCTTGAAGAGGATAGGATGCAGTTGAACAGTTTTAAACTGGGAGTTTGTTTATTGATTGCAATATCTGATTGCAGGGTGAACTAATTGAACAGGGAGCAGAATGGATGCAGAGAAATCAATCAGGAGGTGGTTGCAGTGGTTTAGGGTGAGAGATTATGATAGTTTAGATTAGGTTGGTAGTGAAAATAGAAGTAGACAGATAAAAGAAATTTTTATGAAGTAAAATTGATTTAACTTGGAGCATATTCTTAAGTATTTTTTAAATCATACATAAGTTTCCAGAAATGGAATTCTTGACACAAAGGGCAAATTATTTTAAAAGCTGATGGTGGGTATCAAATGCTTTCTGGAAAGATTGTTTCAGTGCACTCTCCCGTGTGTTAGAGTACCCATTTCAATACAACTTCACCAGCAATAGCATTAACTTTTTTTTTTTTAAATATCTATTCCAGAAATTGAATAGATACTTCAGGTTTTAAAATGGAAATTCTTTTGCCAACTATAATAACATAATAATTTTGGAACATATATTTATTGATCTTATTTTGGCTTTACAAAGTATGGTTTTGATTCTTAATATTCTGCCTCCAAAAGCTGAAACTAAAACAAAAATATTTAATGAGAATGTTGTCTCAGGAACTTGAGAGAAAGAAAAATGTGAGATGATTTAGTTTAGAATAAGCATGATTAGAAAATTGTGGTTTTGTTGAAATTTTTAATAACTCCACCTCTGTTCTATATAATTAATACCAAGACTCCTACTTTATTAGACATTGCTTTATGTCTCTATTTTACCATGAAGTTTTGA
>NW_027529520.1:92866-95261 GCF_008692635.1 Crocuta crocuta | reverse complement strand
ATTGATAGATTAATAGATGAGAAATAAATGTATAATATAAGTCCCTTTGCCTCCACTGAATACCTTTTTTTGGCAATTATGAGAATGGCTATAGCTGGAAGTAAAAAGTTAAGGGATATAAGTAGCTTTTTAAAAGCAATTGAAATAGTTTCTCTTTTTCCAGGATAGTTTGAGCTTGAAAGATATTGAGCTTAGAGTCAGAGTAAAAGTTATGTATGCAACTATCTTCTCCCATTCAGTAGGTTGCCTTTTTAAAAAAGATTTCCTTCACTGTGCAAAAGCTTTTTATTTTGGTATAGTCCTAATAGTTTAATTTTGCTTTTTTTCTTTTGTCAGAAGAGACATACCTAGGAAAACGTTTCTATAGCTAATGTCAAAGAGATTACTGCCGATGTTTTCTTCTAGGAATTTTATGGTTTCAGGTCTCACATTTAGGCCTTTAATCCATTTTGAGTTCATTTTTGTGTATGGTGTAAGAAAGTGGTCCAGATTCATTCTTTTGCGTGTAGCTGTCCAGTTTTCTCAGTACCATTTGTTGAAGAGACTGTCTTTTTCCCATTGGATATTCTTGCCTCCTTTGTCATAGAGTCATTCACCATAAAAGTGCAGGTTTTTGGGGGGTTTTTTGGCTTTCACAACCATTGCTTTATTTTTTCCTTTTTTTCCCCTTTTATAGTTTATTGTCAAGTTGGGTTTCCATATAACACCCAGTGCTCATCCCCACAAGTGACCTTTCCCTCTGCCCCTCCCTCATCAGCCCTCAGTTTATTCTCAGTATTCAAGTCTCTCATGGTTTGCCTCCCTCCCTCTCCTCAACTATTTTTCCCGTTCCCATCCCCCATGGTCCTCTGTTAAGTTTCTTCTGTTCCACTTATGAGTGAAAACATGGTATCTGTCCTTCTCTGCCTGACTTATTTCACATAGCATAACATCCTTGAGTTCTATCCACGTTGCTATGAATGGCCAGGTTTCATTCTTTCTCATTGCCATGTAGTATTCCATTGTATATATAAACCACATCTTCTTGATCCATTTGTCGGTTGATGGACATTTAGGCTCTTTCCATATTTTGGCTATTTTTGAAAGTGCTACTATGAACATTGGGGTACATGTGCCCCAATGCATCAGCCAAAAGTGCAGGTTTATTTCTGGACTCTCTGTTCTGTTCTGTTGATCTGTGTGTCTGTTTTTGTGCAGTACCATACTGTTTTAATTATTACTGCTTTGTAGTATATCATGAAATGTGGGATCGTGATACCTCCAGTTTCATTTTTTTAAAGTTTTTATTTTAATTCCAGTTAACATACAGTGTAATATTAGTTCTAGGTGTCTAATATGNGGTGCACCTGGGTGGCTCAGTTGGTTAAGCAACTGACTTCTGCTCAGATCATGATCTCACAGTCCATGGGTTTGAGCCCCTATCAGGCTCTGTGCTGACAGCTCGGAGCCTGGAGCCTGCTTTGGATTTTGTGTGTGTGTCTGTCTCTCTCTCCTCTTTCCCTCCCCGTCTTGTACTCTGTCTCTCTCCCTCTCTCTCTCAATAACAAAAAGGATCTGTTTCTTTGTTTGTCTTTCTCTCCCTCTTTCTGTTTTCCCCCTTTACATGTTTGTTCTGTTTCTTAATTTCCAGATGAGTGAAATCATATGGTATTTGTCTTTCTCTAACTGACTTTTTTTGTTTAGCATTACACTCTCTAGCTCCATCCATGTTGTTACACATGGGAAGATTTCATTCCTGTGTGTGTGTGTGTGTGTGTGTGTGTGTGTACACGTACCACTTCTTTATTCATTAATCAGTGGACTCTTGGGCTGCTTCCATATTTTGGCTATTGTAAATAACGCTTCTATAAACATATGGGTGCACATATCCCCTTGAATTAGTGTTTTTATGTTCTTTGGGTAAATACCCAGTAGTGTGATAGCTGAATTGTAGGGTTGTTCTTCTTTTTCAAGATTGTTTTAACTATTCAGGGTCTTTTGTAATTCCATAAAAATTTTAGTATTACTTGTTCTAGTTCTGTGAAAAATGCTGTTGGTGTTTTGATAGGGATTGCATTAACTGTATGTTAGTTGTACTTGGAAAAAAAGTTACGTTTGTAATGTTTTAAACTTTTTCTTAAATATTTACATAATTCTACAGTATTGAAATATAGTTATATTTGAAGTGACATGTTAATTACTGCTTTGTTTTCTCTCTTTGAACAGTTAAAGGATGTTGATACTCGGAAAATCATAAAAGCAATGCTTTCTTATGTGTGGCCCAAAGACAGGCCAGATCTGCGAGCTAGGGTTGCCATTTCTCTGGGATTTTTGGGTGGCGCTAAGGTAAGAATAGGAGAAATTATATGTCGTTTGTTGCTATACCTATGACATTTTCTAATAATGAAAATGACTC
>NW_027529520.1:83120-92831 GCF_008692635.1 Crocuta crocuta | reverse complement strand
ATAACTTTTATACCATCAGAAATTATGTGGTAATGCCCAATTTATCTGTGGATCATACTTCTAATGGCCTCAGCTTAATGGAATTCAGTCCTGAAACCGGATCATTGTGTAACAAGGTATAAGGAACTTTATAAAAGAAACTCCTTAGAGCCCTGTTGGTTATTACTTAATACATATTTCAGTAAATTGAAAAGAGGAAGAAGACACATTTAGGCACATTGATAGTGGTAAACAACAGTGTGAAGGGGGAAAAAAACCAAGCAGGAAAAGTTAAAAGAAAGAAAAAACCCACAAAAATAGACATTTTGGTACCATTCAGTATAGCGGCCCTCTATCTCTTAGCAGCCTCTTCAGTTTATTTCTGTACTATATGTAACATGTTTTAATAAGGCAGTTAATAATGACTCTGAATTTTTAAGAAAAAATCCCTTACTTTCAACTCATTCAGATTTTAAATTCAGTAAAAAATATATTTTTAGGTACAAAATATAGTCATGGTACATATATAGTCTTTGGAGTCAGAATTCCTGGGCTCTGACACTTACTAACCTTGTAACATTGGGTAAATTGCTTAGTCTTCATGCCTCAGTTTCCCAATTTGTAAAATAAGGTAAAATACAGTTGTTTTAAGGATTAATTAAATCAGCATCCAAATGGCTAAAAAGAATGCTTGGCACATAGTAAAATGTATGTGTTAAAATAAAAATAATTTAGATTTCATAAAAAATACGGTAAAAAAAAAAAGCAATCTGCTGAAAAGTATGAGGTTTGGCTTCCACTCTTATGTGTAAGGGTTAATATATTGTTTTAGAACCCAGATCTTATCACTTATTTTTTTCTCTATGTCATGTATGTTCCTTTTTATGTACTCATTCTGTTCCTTACCCTAAAAATAAGTACTGAGAACTTGTAATGCAGAGGACTGTTCTTGGCCCTGCAGGGTATTCAAACATAAATAAAAGCACATTTTTTTCTCTCAAATCATCCAGGATAAGACAAGTTATATTTTATTACTATGATGCAAAGTAAGTTATAGATGATTTAAAAGAGGTACCATTCACGTGTTGGGATTTTAGAGGAAAGAACCACCAAGATGGGGAGTCAGGAAAGGTTTCGGAGAGGAGGTCTAAAATAGTCTTGGATTGATGAGTAGGATTGTTATAGGTATAGGAGTAACATGGGGGTGCCTGGGTGGCTCAGTCAGTTAAGCGTCTGACTTCGGCTCAGGTCATGATCTCACGGTTCATCGGTTCGAGCCCCACGTTGGGCTCTGTGCTGACAGGTAGCTCACAGCCTGGAGCCTGCTTCGGATTCTGTATCTCCCTCTCTCTCTGACCCTCCCCTGCTCACGCTACCTCTCTCTTTCTCTCTCTCTCTCTCTCTCTTTCTCAGAAATAAATAAAACATTAAAAAAAATTTTTTTTAAAAGGAGTAACATGAATAGATTGATAGAGGACATAAGCATGTGTGGAGTAGTGAGTAGTCCAGCTTTGCTTCAATGAGGGGATAATGTTTCAGAGAAATTATAGGTAACCTTAAAAAGATAGAGCTCCATGTGAAATACCTTAACTGTGAAACAAAAATTTAATTATATTGAAAGTAGGAACATGTATTTTGAGTAGCAGAGTAATGAGGTTAGAGCTGTGTGTTAGGAAATTAATCTGAACCTTTTGCATAAGATCGATTAGGGTGGTGAGAGAACTAAAATAGGGATACCATTCATTTTCATTTCATGTATTTGTTCAGCCATATTTACTGACCAGTTAAGAAGCTAATGTAATAGTCTAGATGAGAAGTAATAGCACTTTGTACTGGAGTAGTGGTAGACATGTTAATATGGAGGGAAAAGATGCCAGAGATATTGTGAGGTAAGGGAGGTAGAGTCAACAAGACTTACCAATAGGTCAGATGTTAGAAATAAAAAAGAAATAAGATTCAGTGTTGATGCCAAGGATAAGAGAAAGAAAATACTTTGAACAGAAGTAGGAAGTTACGAGGTCTTGTTTGGGAAGAAGAAATTTTGATTTGGGGCATGTTAAGTTTGAGATGCTAATGGAATGTTGAGACAGATATGTAGCTGTTAATACAAAATGCTAGACAGTCTTAGGTAGGAGCCCCACGATAGAGAGATTAAGGGGTAATAGTTGGGGAGAAAAAAGAAGTAATAGTTGAAGCAATGGAAATTAGTTACGAAGGGAAAGAGCAGAAATAGAAGGTGACTACAGACCGATCCTGTGATAAATGTGTTCCTGTATGGAAGCAAACAGTAATGGAAACAGGGAAGGAGTGATTGGAGAATAAAACTAGAATTCGGTATGACTGTTGATTGTCTTTTCTCCTTTCTCATCTGTGGGTTCTGTTGAGTATTTTCCCAGTGAACTGGACCCCTTGCCTGGGAGAGGACTAAATCAAGATACTGAGCAATAGACCAAGATCCATACTTGAGTCTGTTTCTTTAAGCTGAAAGAGAGGATGATATTACAAATCTAAGTTTGGTAGCTAACATTGAAATTCTTTTAACTCTTAACATTTTTAGTACAGTACTGATTGCTAAATTGTCTTTTACCTACAAATTGCTTAAGGGTATATTCTGAGTTCTTGTGCAAGGCAGAATTAGCAAATTGACATTTATTCTTTATTAGCTGAATGAAAATGCTGACAAGTTGAAGGCAGATTGTTTTCTGGACTTTTGAAGAGAACCGTTTAGAACATGACTAATTAGGTTAGTCGAAGGGAGCAGTGTTAATGCATGATTTTATTTTCAGAATGAATTTCAACCCTTCAAAATACAGATTCTGTTCCTTGGTGACAGGTCAATATCAGGGTATAAAAACTAGATCAAGGTAACTTCCTTAAGGACTGAAATATTTTTAGAAGGCTAATATTTGATTCTTCTATCAATAAATAACTGAGCATCCATAGAATAGATAGTGTTGTACTAGCCTCATGTAAACTAATTACAAGTAAACAGAAATAAATATAGAAAAACCAGTCCTCAGAAAGTTTGTTTGATTACTTTTGAGTTAGGAAAAGGGATAAATTGCCTGATGTTATGACAAGTGCATGCTTATACTTTCAGAGCATATAGAAAAACCATTTTCTTTTTATGAAACAGAAACTAGACCATAGAATAGCTTTAGGAATATATAGTAGTAACGTTTAACCATTCATAACATCATTTTTCTAACTTCTATACTGTCCTTATTTAAAAGTGATTAGTCTCTCAATCTTTAAAACCTGGTCATTGTGGGGCGCCTGGGTGGCTCAGTCGGTTAAGCCTCCGACTTCGGCTCAAGTCATGATCTCACGGTTGGTGGGTTCGAGCCCTGCGTCGGGCTCTGTGCTGACAGCCAGCTCAGAGCCCGGAGCCTGTTTCAGATTCTGTGTCTACCTCTCTCTCTGACCCTCCCCTGCTCACGCTGTCTGTTTGTCTGTCTCTTTCTCTCTCTCAGAAATAAATAAAAAAGAACATTAAAATCTAGTCATTGTTTAATTTTGTTAGTATTGCTGTATGGTTTATACTGGGTGTGCAAAGATGGATTATTGTCCCTTTCATTTCTTGGCTTCCTATTTTTTCTCAACATGCCTTGGCATATAAGCACTTTGGACCAGCCTATTCCCCTTTATACTCTCTGGTCTTCCCTGCCTCCTCCACATACTTCTGGGAATTTTAAGGCAGAGTTTAGGAATCTTTTCGGCTATAAATGAATGCCAACCAGCCATCTGAGCAGCACGTGGTGGTTTCATAGCAAGGCCAGAAGCATCCATGAGGGAGAAGGAAGGCAGAAAGCGGGAAATATCAAGTGAGAAGAAACAAAAGGAAGGAGGATTTCATGCTTAACATATGGGGCCACAGCATACCATCTGCTTACTTACTTGCCTGTTAATTCTCTTTTCATTCTGAAGGGCTTAAGGCTATCATGGTCTCCAGCAAAGATTTGTAAGATAAAGTGTATTATGTAAAAGATGGCCTTGCAGCCCATAAAAGGCCAAGAAGAATAGTTTGGTGTTTTTCTGAATTGCAGCAATTCTATTTTTAATAGAATGGGTCCTCTATGAGATATATTATAGAGGTTCTGCTGCCAAGAGACAGAGCTAGAGAGAACACAGTCTGCCTTCATTCCTTAAATCCCTACAAATCATATGCAATGCCTTTTCTTACCATCCACACATCAATCCTAGGAATATCAAATTATCATTAATCTGGGGATTTTGAAGCCTAAGGATTTTTTAAAAATTTATCTTTCTGTTAGTATATATATCATATACAGCCCTGCCAGGATTTAAGGGAAACCTAAATAAAACATATTTACTACAATCAGTTTTCATAAAATAAGTGTGTTTTTTAATGTTATAAAAAAAGTTTACTCATACTTTGCAATCAACACCATCTTTGGAACCACTTAGTTGACAGAAAACTTGGGAGTACAGGACATTAAAGTAAAAAAAGATCTTCTCAATTAAGAATCTGTTGCAGCGGCACCTGCGTGGCTCAGTTGGTTAAGCATCTGACTTCAGCTTAGGTCATGATCTCCTGGTTTGGGAGTTTGAGCCCTGTGTCAGGCTCTGTGCTGTCAGCTCGGAGCCTGGAGCCTGCTTCAGATTCTGTGTCTCTTTCTCTGTCCCTTCCCTGCTTGTTCTTTTTCTCTCTGTCTGCCTCTCTGTCTCTGTCTCTCCTCTCAAAAATAAACATTTAAAAAATTAAAAATCTGTTACAAATGAAAATAAGCTATATTTAAATTATAAAATAATTTCAAGGGAGAAGGTATTTTATAAAAATATAATCAATATCCATTTTCTTCAAGAATACATCTGTTATATAAGGTAAGGGATCATATATGTGTCTTAGTCCATTTACACTGCAGTAAAAAGCACCGTAAACTAGGTGGTTCATAAGTGGCTTTTTGTTGTAACCTACATGATGTAAGATGCAAGAAGGGTCTTTGGGGACTTGTTTATAAGGGCACTAATCCCATAAGGGCCTAATCACCTCCTAAAGACCCCATTTCTCATATCATTACCCTGGGGAAACTTCAACATGTGAATTTGGCAGGGGGACACAGATATTCAGATCATACTGTTATGTATTGAGCAACATTTGTCGAGTGACTTTTAGGTACAAGATACTGTATTTGGCAGCTGGGAAAACAAAAATGAATAGTGTGCCTTGCCCTCCCTCCTGCAGTTGCAGTGTACTGAAGGAGAAAAATACACAAATAATGATAAAATATTTATAATGTAACA
This sequence comes from Crocuta crocuta, assembly GCF_008692635.1. Classification (NCBI taxonomy): domain Eukaryota; kingdom Metazoa; phylum Chordata; class Mammalia; order Carnivora; family Hyaenidae; genus Crocuta; species Crocuta crocuta. The sequence continues at coordinate 87,587 of NW_027529520.1, read as the reverse complement.
TCCAAATATCCAAAGGGAGTCACAAATGAAGATATATGGGAGTTTCAGCAATTAGGCATTTAGGGAAGGCTTCATGGGAGAGCTGGAGTTTTCCAGGAACTACTATCTTGACATTTGTAACTTCAGAAGATTCATGCACTTTTTGCTTAACTTTGATTCTTTAAAAGTTTTCTGAAAAACACTTTTTAAAATGAAACAATGGTACCTGAAGCCTTTAATTGAGAAGTATTATTTATATTCTGGAGTATTTTTTAGTTAAAAGACTATATTTTAGGTATGTTTTAGGCTTGCAGAGAAAGCAGTAAGTATAAGAGAATCTGTATATATCCCCCCCTCAAAAAACTCCACTCAATTTCTTCCGGTACTAACATCTTGCATTAATGTAGTACAGTTGTTACAAATGATAAACCAATTACTTAAAAATACATTATTCTTATTAGCTAAGTTCATAGTTTTACAATAGGATTCACTCTTTGTGTTGTGTACTGATATATGGGTTTGGGGAAATGCATAATGCCATTTATCCACCATTAAAGTATCATACAGAATAGTTTCACTGCCCTAAAACTGAAGTGTGTTCCATTTATTCATCTCTCCGTTGTCCCAAATCCTTGACAACCACTGATCATTTTAATGTCTCTGTAGTTTTGCCTTTTTCCATAATCTCATATAGTTGGAATCATATAGTATGTAGCTCTTACAAACTGGCTTCTTTCACTTAACAATATGCATTTCAGAGTCATTTATGTCTTTTTATGATTTGATAGTTCACTGCTTTTTATTGCTGAAAAATATTGCATTGTATGGATGTACCATATAGTGTGTTCATCCATTCACCTTTTGAAAGACATTTTGGTTACTTCCAGATTTTGGCCAAAAGTAATGTTGCGATAAATATTTGTGTGCAAGATTTGTGTGACATAAGTTTTTAACTCATGTGGGTAATTACTAAGGAGTATAACTGCTAGATTATATGTTAAGACTATATTTAGTTTGTGAGAAACTGCCAAACTGTCTTCCAAAGTGGCTGTACCATTCTGCATTTCCCCCAGCAGTGAATGAGAGAGCTGTATTGCTCCACATCCTTGTCCGCATTTGGTGTTGTCAGTGTTCTGGACTTTAGTCTTTCTAATAGATGTGTAATGCTATCTTAATTTTGTTCTAATTTGATATTGCCTAATGGCATTTGATATTGTGCATGTTTTCATATACTTATTGGTCATCTGTATCTCCTCCTTGGTGTTGTTCATTTTCTTATTGTTGACTTTTAAGTGTTCTTTGTGTATTTTGGATACCAGTCCTTTAGCAGATAGATTTTTTACAAATATTTTCACTAAGTCTGTGGCTTGTATTTTCCTTCTTTTAACAGTGTCTTTCACAGAACAGAAGCTTTAAATTTTAATGTAGTCAGGGGTGCCTGGGTGGCTCAGTCGGTTGAGCAGCTGACTTCAGCTCAGGTCATAATCTCGCCGTCTATTAGTTTGAGCCCCACAGCTCAGAGCCTGGAGCTTCCGATTCTGTGTCTCCCTCTTTCCCTGCTCTCCCCTGCTAATGCTCTCTTGCTCTCTCTCTCTTTCTCAAATATAATAAGCATTAAATTTTAATGTAGTGAAATTTATCAGTAGTTCATGGATTGTGCTTTTAGTGTTGTATCTAATGTCGTTGCCAGACAAAGGTCACCTAGATTTTATTTTATGTTATCATCTAGAAGTTTTATAGCTTTGTGCTTTACATTTAGGACTACGATCCATTTGGAGTTAAGTTTTGTGAAAGGTATAAGGCTAGTGTCTACATTTAGTTTTTGTATGTTCACTTGCTCTAGCACCATTTTTTGAAGGCACCTATGTTCACCACTATACTATCAATGCACATCTAGCACCATTTTTTGAAAAGACCGTTTACCCACTGGGTTGCCTTTTCTCCTTTGTCAAACATCAGTTGAATTTATTTATGTATATTTGTCTATTTCTGGACTTTGTTCTGTTAATCCGTTCTTTTGCCAGTACCACACTGTCTTGATTACTGTGTAGCTTTATGGTAAGTCTTGAAATCAAATAGTATCAGCCCTCTGACTTTTTTTTTCATCCCATATTATGTTGAATATTCTGGGTCTTTTGTTTTTCTTCTTTTTTCTTTTGTTTTTCCGTGTAAAGTTTAGAATCAGTTTGTCCATATCTACTAAATTACTTGCTGGGATTTTGATTGGGGCTGCATTGAATATGTAGATCAAGTTCAGGAACAACTGACAGCTTTACAATATTGAATCATTCTATCCATGAACATGGAATCCATTCCTTTAGTTCTTTTTTGATTTCTTTCATCAGAGTATTGTAGTTTTCTTCATATAAATATTGAACATGTTTTGTTAGAATTACACCTAGCTATATAATTTTTGATACTAATTTAAATGGTATTATTTTTTATTTCAAATTATGTATGTTCACTGGAGATATATAGGAAAGCAGTTGACTTTTGTATATTAGCCTTGTACCCTGCAACCTTGCTAGAGTCGCTTATTAATTTCAGGAGGTTTGTTTCTATTGTCACTTCTTTTGAATTTTCTACATAATCTTATTATCTGCAAATACAGTTTTGTTTCTTCTTTCCTAATATGTGTGCCTTCTATTTCCTTTTCTTAACTGCTTTAGTTAGGACTTCTAGTACCATACTGAACAACAGTGAAGTGAGGGCTTCTTTGCTTTGTTCCCAAATTTAGGGGAAAAGCTTCTGGTTTCTCATCATCAAGTATGTTACCTATAGGACTTTTTGTAGGTGTCCTTAATCAAGTTGAAGAAGTTTCATTTTATTCCCATTTTGCTGGATAGATGTTCCAATAGGTGTTGCATTTTGTCCAGTGCTTTTCTTTGCATCTATTGATATTATTATGATATTTTTTCGTTAGCCTATTGATGTAATGGATTACATTAATGATTTTCCATTATTGAACCAGCTATGTATTCCTGAAATGAATTCCACTTGGCCATGTTGTATAATTAGTTTTATATATTATTGGAACTGATTTGCTAATATTTTGGTGAGAAATTTTTATCTGTGATCATGAGAGATAGTGGTCCAGATTTTTCCTTTCTTATAATGTCTGCCTGGTTTTGGTATTAGGGTAGTACTGGCCTCCTAGAATGAGTTTAGAAATTTTCCCTCTGTCTCTGTTTTCTGGAAAATATCATATTTACAAATTGAGTACTTTGTCCACTTTTCTTTTCTCTTTGTTTTGCCTTGCTAATCATACATCCCTTTAGTACTCTCATTTTTATTTTCTTTCTCTCCTGATCATTTTGAGACTAGAGAGGTAGACAAACAAAATTCTCTTTTACCTATTCACATATATTGGGTTATGGGACATAGTTATAGAGTGACNTGACTTGTAACACTAGTGACTTGGTGACACTAGTTACAGAGTCCTTAATTATCAGAGGCTGGTGTGAAAGAGATTAATTTTTAAGGAATTTAAGTATTAAAAATGTTTGTAAGAATTAGGTTCCTCAAATGGCAGACAATATTTTCATGATTAAGAAGGGAAAAGTCAGGGGCACCTGGGTGGCTCAGTCGGTTAAGCATCCGACTTCGGCTCAGGTCATGATCTCACGGTTCGTGGGTTCAAACCCCTTGTCAGGCTATGTGCTGACAGCTCAGAGCCTGGAGCCTGTTTTAGATTTTGTATCTCCCTGTCTCTCTGACCCTCCCCTGCTTATGCTCTCTATCTCTCTCTCTCACAAATAAATAAAAAAACATTTAAAAAAGGGGAAACATCATTTTATTTATTTTTTTTAATAGTTTATTGTCAAATTAGTNAGTGCTGCTATGAACATTGGGGTCCATGTGCTCCTATGCATCAGCATTTCTGTATCCCTTGGGTAAATTCCTAGCAGTGCTATTGCTGGGTCATAGGGGAGTTCTATTGTTAGTTTCCTGAGGAACCTCCACACTGTTTTCCAGATGGGCTGTACCAGGGAAACATCATTTTAAAATCTAGAATTGGGGACCCTCAGCAAACTGATCATATTGACCAGTAAATTTGGCATCATATAGATAACAACATACCTTTATGGTGATTGTACTTTTTCCTTAAGTCCATTCTTTAATTTTGGGTCCCACATTGTGCATTTCCATGTTAAAATTAAACAAATTTAAATTCCTAATCATATACCAGTCTCTGTGAAAATTCAAGAATTTAGAGGATTATTTATATATGTGATTTAAACTTTTGATCTAGGAAAGAAAAAAATTTTTGTGAGAATAAGTCTTGTGAGAATAAGTCTCTTTATTTCTCTTGTACTTAAATTAATGGACACATCGCAGTTACAGATGAAACATAACTTTTGTCACATGATTATAATCTTGTAAAAACAGTTTCTCAATTTTTAGAAAACAGCAGGGAGATTAAACTTCATATTGAGTTAATTTTTATTGAAATTTATTAACATATAGCCTTATTTTTAGACCTCTCAA
>NW_027529520.1:81398-83093 GCF_008692635.1 Crocuta crocuta | reverse complement strand
TCTCAATCCTCAAGGGAGCGAGGTCTGGTGAGCCCTGAGACACTGGCTTTATTTTTTAAATTTTATTTTTAATATACATGCAATAAAATGCACTCTTTTGTGATTTTTAACACATGCATGTATTCATGTAATTACTGCCACAGTCAGGATACAGAAAAGTGTTACCACCCTAAAAATCTCCTTTGTGTAACCTCTTTGTAGATATATCCTCTTCAGACCCCTGCCTGATAGCTGGATACTACTGATTTTTCCTCTTATCCGTATACTTTTTCATTTTGAGAATACCATATAAATAGAATCATATAGTATATTACCTTTTGAGCTTGCTGCTCTCGCACAACATAATGCTTTCTTCATTAATGCAAGTCATTGAGTATATCAGTTCATTTTTCTTATTACTGAGGTGTATTCCATGGTATGAATGTACTACACTTTGTTTATTCACTGGTGGACATTTGGCTTCTTTCCACCTTTTGACTGTTATAACTAGAGTGGCTATAAACACTTAGGTATAGTTTTTTTGTATGAACCTGATTTTTCATTTCTTCAGGTTAAATATCTAGGAGTGGAACTTCTGGGTCATGGTTAGTGTATTTTTAACTCTATAAGAAACTGCCAAACTGGTTTCCAGAATCTTACCACCCGCAGTGTATGAGAGTTCCAGTTGCATTCACCTCATTGCCTGACATGATATTGTCAGGCATTTAGTGGTGTCTTACGGTTTCAATATCCATTTTCCTAATGGCTAATGATGTTGAATAGCTTTGCATGTGCTTAGTTGCCAGATATATATCCACTTTGGTGAAGTGTCTGTTCAAGTGTTTTGTCGATTTTTAGTTGGGCTATTATTTTTACTGTTGACTTTAGTGAGCTATTTATATATTCTGGATATGAGACTTTCTCATATATAATTTGCAAATATCTTCTCCCATATGTAGCTTTTTATTATTTTAGAGAGAGAGAAGGAGAGCACGAACAGGGGAGAGGGGCAGAGGAAGGGAGGGAAGGGGAGTGAGAGAGAAAGAGAGAGAGAGGAGAGAGAGAGAGAAAGAAAGAAAAGAAAGAAAGAAAGGGAAAGGAAGGAAAGAAGGAAGGAAGGAAGGAAAGAAGGAAGGAAGGAAGGAAGGAAGGAAGGAAGGAAGAAAAGAAAGAAAAGAAAGAATCTTAAGTAGGCTTTGTGCTGAGCATGGGCTCAATTTCACGACTGCATGATCATGACCTGAACCGAAATCCAAAGTTGGGCACATAACCAACTGAGCCACCCATGTGTCCTGAATCCATCTGTAGCTTTTTAAAAAAAAAATTCCCTTAATAGTGTTTTATATAGAACAAGAGTTTTTAATTTTGAAGGCTTCAATTTATCATTTTTTTTCTTTATGGATTATGTTTTAGTTGTTAACGTGTAAGAACTGTTTGTCTAACTCAAGATCATTATAATTTTCTCCGATGTTTTCTTCTAAAAGTTCTATTTTTACTTTTTACATTTGTATCTATACTCCATTTTTGAGTTATTATTGTATCTAGTTTAGTTGAAGTTTCATGGTTTGGTCCAGTTCCTACAAAAAGGCTATCCTCTCCCAATTGAATTTCCTTTCTATCCTATTGCTGCTGTAAAAACTTTTCACACTTGATAGCTTAAAACAACACAAATTTATTATTTTATAAAGGTCAGAGGTCCAAAATCAGTTTTCCTGA
>NW_027529520.1:79166-81373 GCF_008692635.1 Crocuta crocuta | reverse complement strand
AATTGTGTTTCCTGAGTCAAAATAAAAACATTTGTCAGGGCTGTATTCCCTCCAGAGGCTCTTGGGGGAGGATCCATTTCCTTGTCTTTTCTACCTTCTAGAGGTCACCTGCATTCCTTGGCTCATGGTCCCTTCCTCCATCTTAAAGCCAGCAGCAACTTCAGCCTTTCTGACTTTTATTCTTGGCCTCTTGTATTCCTATCTTTTCTCTTGACTTTGACCCAACCTCCTTCTTCTAAGGACCCTCTTAATTACACTTGGCCCACCCAGATAATTCAGGGTACTCTCCCCAGTTCATATTCTCTAATTTAATCACATTTGCAAAGTTTGTTTTGCCATGTAAGGTATCATGTTCACAGGTTCTTCATCACCACATTGACTTCATTGTAGTTTTCTCTTAAGGCATAAAGATAGTGAGATTCTTCCAATGTTTTTCTTTTAAAATTGTTTTGGCTATTCTGATTTCTTTGTCTTTATAATTTTAGAGTAATCTTGTCTGTAGCTATAAAGAACCCATATAGGACTTTTAAGTGGATTTTTATTAAATCTCTAGACCAATTTGGGGGAAATTGACATCCTACTATATTGAGTCTTCTAGTCAGTGAACATAGAATATCTCTCCTTTTGTTTGGATTTCTTTGTTTTATTTCATCTGCATTTGTAGCTTTCAGCATACAGACACTGAACATGTTTAATTAGACCATTGGTTTCCAGGAAGGGGTGATTTTGCTTTTGAGGGATATTTGGCACTATCTGGAGACATTTGTAATCGTCACAGTTGGGGATGAGTGTGTCACTAGTATGTAGTAGGTAGAAGTTAAGGATACTACTAAACATCCTGAAGTACACAGAATATTTCTTCCCATAAGAAGAATTACTTAACCCAGAATGTCCATAGTGCTAAACATTGAGAAGCCCTGGGTTAGGTTAATACTTAGGGATTTCTTTTTGGGGGGAGGAGTATTGTAATTTTTTTAAATGTTGGTTTCCAGTTGTTTACTGCTAGTATATTGATATATTAATAATTATTCATTTACATTGGTGATTATAATATGTTGATAATTATATTGTTAATTATTTATATATTTGGAGTTTGGTGTATCATTTTTTTTTGCCCCCAACGTGGGGCTCAATCTCACTAACTGTGGGCCAAAATGAAGAGTCGTACACTTAACCAACTGAGATACCCAGGTGCCCCCCATAGCAGTTCTTTTAGAGGAAGTCTGCTGCTCACTATTTTTTTAGTTTTCTTTAACCNTTCTTAAGTTTATGTCTTTTGCCAAATTTGGGGGATTTTTAGCCATTATTTCTTTAAATACTTTTTCCAGCCTCACACTTTCATGTTCTTCTGGGACTTTAAAGAGGAGTGATAGATCTTTTTTTTCTTTCTTAAATGTTTTATTTATTTCTGAGAGAGAGAGAGAGCATGAGCAGGGGAGGGTCAGAGAGAGAGGGAGACACAGAATCTGAAACAGGCTCCAGGCTCTGAGCTGGCAGTCAGCACAGAGCCTGATGTGTGTCTCGAACCCACGAACCGTGAGATCATGACCTAAGCTGAAGTTGGATGCTTAACCAACTGAGCCACCCAGCTGCCCTAGCTTTTTTCTTTCTTTCTTTTTTTAATAGTCCCATAAATCCCTGAGTCTTGAACCCACCTCCCTCTTTTTAGTGTTTTCTCTCTGTTGTTCATATTCACTAAATTTTATTGTTCTGTCTTCAAGTTGACTGATTCTCTCCTTTGTCCTCTCCATTCTGCCATGGAGCCCATCCATTCAGGTTTTCTTAAATTCAGTCATTTACTTTCCAGTTCCAGATTTTTCATGTGGTTCTTCTTTATGTCCTCTATTTCTCTCCTGAGACATTATATTTTTTGATGTTTGAAGCATGTACATAAATGCTCCTTGAAGCACTTTTATTTTTTTTTAAATATTTATTTTTGAGAGAGACAGAGACAGAGCATAAGTTGGGGAGGGGCAGAAAAAGGGAGACACAGAATCCAAAGCAGCTCCGGACTAGGGCACGCCGCAGGGCTCAAACTCACAGACGGTGATATCATGACCTCAGCTGAAGTCAGACACTTAAACAACTGAGCCACCCAGGCGGCCCATTGAAACACTTTCATGATGGCTATTCTGAAATCCTCATCAGATAGTTCTAACATTTGTGTCTGTTGATTGTATTTTCTTATTTCAAGTTGAAATCTGAGA
>NW_027529520.1:75169-79146 GCF_008692635.1 Crocuta crocuta | reverse complement strand
AAATCTTAGTAGTCCGTAGTATAAGGAGTTATTTTTTTTTATTGAAACTCAGATATTTTGAGTATTATGCTATAAGACTCTGGATCTTTTTAAAATCTTTTGTTAGCAGGCCTTCTGTGACACTGCTCCAGTGAGGATGGAGTGCTGCCTCATTACTGTAGGTGGGGTTGAAAGTCCAGGTTCTTACCTTGGCCTCCACAGACTCCTAAAGGAAGGAACTCCTTATGACTGCTAGNAATCACATATCCAGAAAAGGCATCTACATCTAGAATATATATAATGAACTTTTTTTTTAAATTTATTTTTTTAGGTGTATAACTGTAGGTCTTTTTACTAAGTAAACACACCAGTGTAATCAATATCCACATGAACAGCACCTAGATATAAAAATAGGACATTATTAGCTTCACATTAATTACTTTTGCCTGTTTATGAATATTACATAAATAGATTCATTATGCACTATTTTGTACCTGGCTTCTTTCACTGAACATTAGGTTTGTGAGATTTATCTATGTTGTCCATGTAATTGTAGTCCATTTTTCTCATTGGTTTATAAAGAACTTTTAAATTCAATAGCAAAAAGAAAAAAACCCAGTTCTAAAATTTGCAAAAGACATGAACAGATATTTTACAAAAGAGGATATATGGATAGAAAATCAAAATATGAAAAGATGTTCAGCATCATTGCTGTCAGTGAAACAAATTAAAACCACAAGATATCACTATACATTTATTAAAATAGTTTCAAAATAAAACAGTAGTGATGATATCAAATGTTGTGAGGACGTGGAGGGATTGAATCACTCATACTTTACTGATGGGAATGTAAAAAGAACATGAGTTTCCTAAAAAGTTCAGTGTAGACTTCCCATACAACTTAGGAGTTGTACTCTTGGGTATTTATTCTAGAGAAGTGAAAACTTGTGACCACCTGTATGAAAATTTCCACAGCATCTTTTTATTTTTAGTCCCAAACTAGAAATAACCACAATGTCCTTCAGCGATGAATGGTTGAATAAACTTGGTATATCCATGGAATAGTACTCAGCTATAAAAGATGAGCTATTGATGCATGCATTATCCTTGATAAACTTCAGGGGCATTAAGCTGAGTTAAAAAAAAAATACAAGCAGACTAATCCAAAAGATTACAAATGATATGATTCCATGTATATAATATTCTCAAAATTACTAAGCTATAAAGATCAAGAACAGATTAGTGGTTCCCAGGGGACAGGGACTGAAATGTTGGGGGAAGTGGGATGGGAGTGAATATAAAGAGCTGTAGCACAAGAGATTTCTTATGTTGTGATGGGGTAGTTCTGTATCTTGACTGTGGTGATCATTACATGAATCTGAACATGGGATAAAATAGCATAGGACCATTTAGTAACACATACAGACCACATCCATACATGAATACACATTTAAGTGTGTTAAACACTGAGTGAGTTCTGTAGTCTAGTTAACAGTAATGTGCCAATATACATTTTTGGTCTTGATATTGAACTACAGCTATATCAGATGTCATCATTAGGAGATGCTGAGTGAAGGATCAAGTCTGTTCGTACTACTTTTGCCACTTCCTGTGAGTCTACAATTATTTCAGAAGGATATGTTTTTAGAAAATTCCCATTTCTGAGATGGTTTCAGTATATGTAGTTCTAGTGAAAGCAGAATATGAGGGAAAACCAATATTTGTCACCCACCCATGCTCAAATATCACAAGGCCAGTGTGACCAATACACATGTAGTAATAAAAATATCTACACATAATATAATCCTTTCCATTTTTTTGTGTTTTTTTTTAATTTTTTTCCTTTCTAAAATTACATTTTTGGGAGAACTGGAAGTAATCAACAATTATTATTAGAGGTAGTACTATGTTCTTAGCATTGTGCTAACTACCTTTTTTCTGCCAGTAAAAATACAGAACAAATAGCATTCACATTCTTTACACATTTATAAAGATGCTCACAAATTTGACCAACCCAAACACGTTTTCAAGAAAATAAAGTTACACAACTTTCTTGGTAATAACATTAAATAGTTTTGGTCACTACACATTCTGGCTGTGGCAAAGATATATTAGGCTGTAAGTTATGAGATCGCTAGCTATAACTATTACTTTTTCTCCCACTCAAGAAATTGTATTGGAATGCAGTGAGAGGATGTGGTCTTATTATATGGAAACCCTGGAATATGCTATGATTTATTTAAATTATTTGTGTCATTCTTTATAGCTAGTTTCAATAGCATATTTGAGAACATCCATTTTAGGGTGCAAATATAGTAAAATAATATGGTCCCTTGCTTTATGAGCTACTAATATGGCTATGGCATACTAGAAGAAAATTCTGAATTTCAAGTCAGTCTTGGATTTTAATCCTAGCTCTGCTGCTTCCCAGACAAGTCATTAAACTTCATGGAATCTGAGTTTCCTCAGTTACATGGATATTCATTTAATAGAATTGTTATTTCATTCAGCTCATACCTTTGTAAAAGGTACATAGCATCATACCTGATTCCTGTAGCTATTGCTCACAAAATGTTTGTTTGCCACAAAAGGTTTCTGAACTGAGATTGAGAAGCCAGTATATCCATGCACATTGCACCTAGAATGTGAATGATAAATATATAATAAAAATGACAGATACTGCTGTATATAGTATAAAAAAAGAAGAATTGGAAAATGGGAAGAATGCCAAATGGGCTGCAAGTTTCAGAGAAGGCATCATGATGAGAATGGTATATAGAGTGGGTTTTGAAGAATGGAGCAGTAGAATGGTAAATCTGGCAGGTNAAACTTTCTATTCTATTAGATTATATTTTAGAAATCAGAAAAAAATCTTTAAGCAGTTTATCCTGTAGTGTTACACTCTTAAAAGTGTTTGAACATCTGCTGTGTATTTTAATGATATTGTTGAATATGAGAGTACCTGCTTGGTTGCTAGGACACTTGTATACTTTACTTCAAAATCTTGCTTGGTTAGATTTACATAACTCCTGTCAGTTGTCAGCTAAACTTAGGTTTGTTGACAATATTTTTTATGTTTAACAAAGATGAACGATACAGTAATGGAACATTGACAAGGGGTGGGATTTCATTGTTTTTGTTAAGGCTAACAGATTTGCTTTCACATATTATTGTATAGGAGTTTAACTTCTTTAAAGCTTTGGCATTCTAATCAGTTTTCTATTCTTAAATGATAGTTGACGTGTTTTTGATACTGTAGCCTTGCAGAAAATGTGAAATGTGAGTGATTGAATATTTGCCTTGAACATATGAAAGCATTATACCCATAGTTTTCATATTTTTTGGTATATTCTCATGAAGAAATAGGTTGGGTTTTAAAAGCTTAGTTTGGTATTTAGTGGGTTTTCTTTAGTATTTGAGCAAAATAATCTTTTTAAATTTTTATTATTGAATTATAGTTGACATACAGTGTTATTAGTTTCAGGTATACAATATAGTGATTCAGCAATTCTATACCTTACTCAGTGCTCACCACAGTAAGTGTAGTCACCATACAATATTATTACAATATTATTTGACTATATTTCTTATGCTGTACTTTTCATCTCTGTGACTTATTTATTTTGTAATGAGAAGTTTGTACCTCTTAATTCCTTTCTTCTGTTTCTCTACTTCCCCCACCTCTTCTCTGAACAAAGGAATCTTTTTATGGGACAAATAGATCTATCAGTGTTGTGTCTGTGTATTTTTTCCCCAATGGTGAATCAGCCACAGATACTTTTAATTTATCTGTTTTTGAGACATTTTCTGCTGTATAATTTTAGTTTTACCATTATTTTGATGAACAAATAATTTTACATATTTGATTGAATACCTACTCTATACAAAGCAGAGTACTCAACAAGGGTGGAAGAAACAAAGGAATATGAATGACACAGACTATCAAGGACCTAGTAGGAAAGAAAAAAATATATACATAAAGAACTAACAAATAAGGC
>NW_027529520.1:69925-74244 GCF_008692635.1 Crocuta crocuta | reverse complement strand
AAAAACTATCATATAAGGCAGTTTGCCTTAAGTGCCAGAAGCTCTGTAGGACTTCAGATAATGGAGAGAGCATTTTGAGCCAATGATCAGAGATTATTTCACGGAGGCCTGAGCATTTGAGTAATGCACGTAAGTTATAAATGAATATTAATATGGCAGTCAGTGTGAGGTAGGAGTCCTGAAATGACAGTTCTGCAATGTCAAAGATTTTATCTTTATAATCTAGGAAAATCATTTCAATACTAGTAAATGATTAATATCTAAACGTCTCATAAATACGAATTTAAGGTAAATACTTGCACTTTTAGGAAATATTTTGTATATGATGGGTAATTGCTTTTATATTTTTAGGCCATGAATATTGTGGTTCCCTTCATGTTTAAATATGCTGTAGACAGCCTCAACCAGATGTCGGGAAACATGCTGAACCTGAGTGACGCACCAAATACAGTTGCAACCATGGCAACGGCAGTTCTGATTGGCTGTATGTGTGATTCTTTAATCTATCTACAGGTGTTGACTTTCTTCAAGAGGGTTTCATCATATTTGAGCAGATGACCTTTTTAGCACAAACACAACTTAGCATTTTGGATGTTTATTGTTTTATGTGAAAGTTTTGATACGTAGTTTTAAAAAATTCTTTTTATGATATGTTTGTAAAATTCTGTAATAACAGTCTCATTTTTCAAGTTCTAGAAAAATATAAAATGAAATAAGACATTAAATTCATAATAACCACTTCTAATAAGTTAGTTAATAGGATTCCTGAAAGTAAGGCTAATTATTTTCTTATTATTGTTGTTAACTGCTTAATGGGAAATAGCTAAATAATGCTATACGTATATTAATGCTTTATTAAGTTGCATTTAATAGAAATGACACATTTACCATTTGTAAAGAACAGATTATGTTGCCTTGTTCCCTACTGCATTAGAAAGAACACTTTATGAGACTCAGGAGGTGTGAATGGGGAAAATCAAGTGCTTTAGTCAATGCACTTGATTTTTCATGGATATTGTACATTTATTTGCAGGAAGGCCATATGGGCTGCTGTCTGTTAAAAGTATTTAGGTGGAGGGGCACCTGTGTGGCTCAGTCAGTTAAGCATCTGAGTTCAGCTCAGGTCTTGATCTCACAGTCCATGAATTCAAGCCCCGCATCAGGCTTTGTGCTGACGGCTCAGAGCCTGGATGGAGCCTGCTTCAGATTCTGTATCTCCCCCTCTCTCTGCCCCTGCCCCACTCGCACTCTGTCTCTCTCAAAAATAAAATGAGAACATTAAAAAAATTTTTAAAGGTTAAAAGAAATAGTTGGAAAAAAATCTTTCATCATCTGGAGTTTATAGTGGAAAATAACACTGAAAGGGATCCATGGAGGTGGAAAGATTGGTACTCACTAGGTTAGATGCTTTATTTATAGGTTTCTTTTAATGCAAGTATTCTGATATATTCATTTATTGTATAAACACTTTCTTACCATATGTTTATCAGTTTTATAGTCCTATGATTCGAATGTTTTTATATCCCATTTTTTTCTTTTGAATGTATTGTCAGATGGTGTATCAAGAGCTGGAGCTGCCTTTTTTAATGAAGTTCGAAATGCAGTGTTTGGCAAGGTAGCCCAAAATTCAATCCGAAGAATAGCCAGAAATGTCTTTCTCCATCTTCACAACCTGGATCTGGCTTTCCACCTCAGTAGACAGACAGGAGCTTTATCAAAAGCTATTGACAGAGGGACAAGGGGTATTAGTTTTGTCCTGAGTGCTTTAGTATTCAATCTTCTTCCCATCATGTTCGAGGTGACTCTTGTCAGTGGTATTTTGGTAAGTAAAATATTTTTCATAACAAGCTTTTGTCTTATATTTTCATTGGAAGCTATTTAGTACTGGAAGCTGTCGTGCTATTGAATGCTCATGGTTTCAAAGCAAAATTCCATGATACCAGAAGGATTATGCAGTTTGTTTAATTATTTTGCCACAAGCTTCAAAGGGCCATCCAAAATCTTTATCATGTTGTTATTATAAAGAGCTGGTCACTTCTACACATACATCAGTCGTTTAACTAGTGCTTGTCATTTTTTTGTTAATAGAGATTTTTGTATATGACTTTGGACTGGTATACTCAGATTATCTAGGTTTTTATTCACCATTTATAACATTTTAAGCAATTTCATATTTTGTAATTAAGACTGTATATGTACTTTTTATTCCTCTTGAGGCTTAATGCATTATTTTTATCACTAACATATGACAGTAGTATCAATGTGGCAAGTGTCATTTGTCTTTCTTCCCTTGTTACCTAAAGTGGCTTTTCTAAGTTATTTGATTTCTCACAAAATTATTTATTTATATAATTTCCATCAACATATTTCTATTAAAATCTTTTGATTGACATTTGCTGTTACATATTACAAGCTCTTTGGCAAGAACAGTGACTGTTTATCATTTCTTATTTTGCCTTCTCCAGTATTATAGATGTGGTGCCCAGTTTGCATTAGTAACCCTTGGGACACTTGGTGCATACACAGCATTCACAGTTGCTGTTACACGGTGGAGGTAAAGTATTTCCTAGAGGCCAGTCAAGGTTCAGAAATTAATTATACTTATATAGCAAAAATTTCATGCCTATGCGAATCTTTGTCTTACAGAACTAGATTTAGAATAGAGATGAACAAAGCGGATAATGATGCAGGTAATGCTGCCATAGACTCACTGCTGAATTATGAAACTGTGAAGGTAATATGTTTAATTATACTTTCCTCTGCTTTTCACATTGGACAGAAATTTGTTCTGCCATTTAGCTGAATAGGTACTGTAAGTTAGAGCTTCAGACTAGGATAGGGTCTCTAAGTGTGATGGAATAATTGTACTTTATTGTTCTTCTTTATTTGGAAATTGATCTCTTTCCACCTCAGTTTCTGTGTGAAAACATCAAAATTTTACCTTCTGAATTAATTTATAAATGATAGGAGTATAGCTAGCACCTTTATTCAGAATGAATACTAAGCTAATCAAACTGACATGCAAGGTCTTGACTGTCCCTTAGAGGACCTAACATATAATGCTTTTCATTAATTCCTTCATTTATGTGTCCATTTTTCCGTTATTGCTGAATGGCTCTTGTGTCCAAAGCACTCCACTAAGTCCTGTGATGGGGCAGGGTGGTAAAAATGATTGATATAAGTCTTGCTCTCCCAGAATTAACTCCATCAATTGTGAGAATTATAGTTAAGTATGCATGCAGGTGACTATACAAGAAAGCATAAAGCAATGGGGGCAATGAGAACTGTCAGCTCAGTCTTGGAGGATCAGGGGAAGGCTTTGTAAAGGAAGTG
The DNA here is from genome assembly GCF_008692635.1 of Crocuta crocuta. NCBI lineage: Eukaryota > Metazoa > Chordata > Mammalia > Carnivora > Hyaenidae > Crocuta > Crocuta crocuta. The sequence continues at coordinate 70,911 of NW_027529520.1, read as the reverse complement.
CCATTTACACCTTTTTTTAGATCTAGGTTTAAATTAACCAGGCCTTCAGTAAATATGTGATGAATTTTATGGACTTTTCAAATATAGTTCATTGTGGAAAACTACAGGAGGACCATAGTCCAATGTATTGATAGTTTTTAAAATGGAGTATGCAGTACAAAATTGAATTCATACATAAAGTCTGATGAAAAGGATACTAATCACTTAAGAGAATAAATTCTAATTGTACTTGCATGTAATGACTATTTTTGTCTATTTTGTAGTATTTTAATAATGAAAACTATGAAGCAGAAAGATATGATAAATTTCTGAAGACATATGAGACTGCTTCCTTGAAAAGTACCTCTACTCTGGCTATGCTGAATTTTGGTCAAAGTGCTATTTTCAGTGTTGGTTTAACAGCTATTATGGTGCTTGCCAGTCAGGGAATTGTGGCAGGTAATGGATCTGCAGTTTCATATTTATAGATGTTTTACTTAACCTTTATAAATAAGGATTAATGAAAGCAGTGTATGTATTAGTCTTAGTTATAAAGCATATTCAATAAAATGCCTTAACATCCTTGGATTACTTTCCTTTTTGTATCAGAATGTGTTTTCTTAATTGTATGATAATGTCTTTTTAACTTCCTTTTGTTTGACACTACAAGTTTAGCACTACTCCCCCATTAATTAGGACTACTGTTTATGCATTTTGTGAGGCTACATACTGATTTTTTCAGGAGTAACTTCTTTTTTTAGCATCTAATATTTCCAATTTTTCTTGTAGACCTGGAAATCAGTGTAATTAATTTAGTATTTAGTCCAAAGTACTAAAATGCAGCAAACTTTCTTTTTATAATTACAAGTTACATTTTAATCTTTCTATTAATTTTACATTTGTAAAATATTTCAAAAGTAAATAATGTCTCTTCCTCTTTTCTATAACCTGCCCACTCATTCAGTCAGGATTTATTCATTCGCTGTGATCTTAATATATGGTTTATC
>NW_027529520.1:64537-69803 GCF_008692635.1 Crocuta crocuta | reverse complement strand
GGTGGGTGTTTCCCATTCCACTTATATCAAGTTCTCTATATTCCTAAATCATGGATTAAAATGCTTTGAAATTTGCATAGACCTTAAGAATTACTGGTTATGTGCATTTTTATGCTATAAAAATTAAAGCATAAATTGTAAAAAATTATTATAGTTATGGAATACTATATTCCAGACTAATACACTTCTCTATCTTAAGCCAGAAAAGTTTATAAAATCTAAAATGCCTTTTTTTTTTTTTTCTTATGCCAACTACATATTAAGGTACCCTTACCGTTGGAGACCTAGTAATGGTGAATGGACTGCTTTTTCAACTTTCATTACCCCTTAACTTTCTGGGAACTGTATATAGAGAAACTAGACAAGCACTGATAGATATGAACACCTTGTTTACTCTACTCAAAGTAGACACTCGAATTAAAGTAAGTAATCTATTTAGTACCTTTTAAACAGCATGTGAGCATCATCCCATTAATAGGATTATTCTAAGGGAATATTTTTATATCACCATGTTAGCAAATCAGTTTCCTTTTTGTAGGAATTGGGGCTATGATGTTTATTAAGCGGTTGTTATAGCTTTTCCATGTTTAGAAACCTTACAGTGTTAGCAGAGAATATTATACCTAGAAGCTAAATTTTGTTAACTTGAATTATTTGTACTTGCACCTGATTTACTTTTGCTAATAATGGTATAAAATGTGTGATTGCCTTTCCTAATATCCTCAACTTCCTTACTCCCCTGCCCACACATCCCTCTAGCTGACCCCCCAAAAATTGTCAAAAATCAAAACATTTAGGAGTTTTTGACCTTAGTGAGGAGTTTAAAAAAACCAAATCTTTACAGTCTTTAAAAGCATGCTTGGAAGTGGTCTAACTCTACTTATAAACCTCCTCTTTCCTCATTATTTTCTTTTTTGTCTCTGTGAATCAGAAAATTGTCTACATGGCTATACTCTACATGGTATATATAAAGTGGCTTTTTTTTCTTCTCTTCCCTACTAGGACAAGGCAGTGGCATCTCCCATTCAGATCACACCACAGACAGCTACGGTGGTCTTTGATAATGTGCATTTTGAATATGTTGAGGGGCAGAAAGTCCTTGATGGAATCTCTTTTGAAGTCCCTGCAGGAAAGAAAGTGGCCATTGTAGGAGGTAGTGGGTCAGGGTGGGTAATTTAGTTATTTATAAAATTCTACATCATTGATTGATTCCCAGTGCAATATTTTTTCTTTATCATAATAAAATGATTACAGTGGTTTAAAACAGGGGTTCCCTAATGCCAGTAGGAGCTAAATAACCTTTCCTTGTCTCCAATTTCAGAAAAAGCACAATAGTAAGGCTGTTGTTCCGCTTCTATGAGCCTCAAAAGGGTAACATTTACCTTGCTGGTCAAAATATACAAGATGTGAGTCTGGAAAGCCTTCGGCGGGCAGTGGGAGTAGTACCTCAGGTATTAAAAAAAGAATAAACATATTTTGGGGAAGACTTATTGTTAGAATAATTTGATTCCAAAGAGTCAATATATTGCTAACTAAGTAGGAAGCATTAGGCCCTGTAGGTAAATTCTATTACCAAAAAGCCTTTAAAAATGTGAATGAAAAATCTGCATGATGGAAAAAAAAATTTTTAAGTCTTAGAAAGATAGCATAATATAATGGAAAAAGCCCAGACTAGAGTCAGACTGATCTAGATTCTAATCTTAGTTCTAACCCTTACAAGTTCTGTCCTCTTGGTCCTCAGTTTATTTATCTTTAAAGTAAGCATAATAACCATCTGTGTTATGGGATAGAATTTTTATAGATTAAAGATAATATCTATAAAGCACTAAGCACAGTGTCCATCATGTAATTGCTCAGTAAATGAAAACTATTACTATAATTTTGAACAGTTCTTGACATAGTGAATTTATTTATTTATTAAGTTTTCTTTGATATTTATTTATTTCTTTCTTTATTTTGAGAGAGAGAGAGAGAGACAGAGCACGAACGGTGGAGGGGCAGGGAGAGAGGGAAACACAGATCTGAAGCAGGCTCCAGGCTCTGAGCTGTCATAACAGAGCCCAATTTGGGGGCTTAAACTCAAGAACTGTGAGATTGTGACCTGAGCTGATGTTGGACACTTAACTGACTGAACTACCCAGGCACTCCAACGTAGTGAATTTATGAAACTTAGAAAAGCAGTTTGATAATCTGATTCCATGTTTATGCCTTGTTTACCACTGTCCTCTTAGAACCACTCGCAGTGCCTGACCCATAGTAAGCATTTAGCAAGTATTTGTTGAATGACCTTAGGGGGAAAGATAAATTCCAAGCAAAATCCAAGACAAGGATGCCTTATAGGATGTGAATTTTTCTTATGCTAAAAGCCAACAGAGAGACCTGGAAACTAGTTTCAGCCTAGAATCTGAATTAAATTCCTAGGATAACTATAAGAAAGGGATCAGACAGGGATATGTAGCTTATAAAAGGTCTCCAAGAGATCTGACACATGCCACTCTGCCCTGTCCTTCCTCTTTTTCACTGAGAATCCCAAATGTTAGTGTTCATGAATTGCCTAGGGAGATTATTGAAATTTCAGCTCTTTCACATACCTTAGTTGTGATTTAGGAAGGCTCTGTGGGGCCCAGAACCCTGCAGTTTTTAGTATGCTTCCTTCCTATGTGATTCTGATATAGATAATTAATTCATAGACTTTATGTTAAGAAACACTAACCTAAACTGTATATCAAGTGAAAATACACATGGTTGATAAAGAAAAGATGCTGATCCTCACTGGAGGCCTTAACCAATATAAATTAAATCAGCAATGGGATACCATTTTTCACCTGTCAAGCAAGGATTTTAGAATTCATAATGTCCAGTTTGGTCAAGTCTGTGTGAAATGGCAGGTCTGGTGTTTGGCTGGTAGAAGTATACAGCTTTCCGGACAAGAAGCAAGAGCCAAAAAAGTATTCAAACCCCTTATTCCAATAATTCTGTCTCTAGGAAGTTTTAGTGAGGAAATAAACAGAGATGTGAACATATTTTTATATGCAAAGATGTTCATTACAGCATTATTTGTAATATCAAATTGAAAACATATTTATAATAACAGAAATTGAAAACTGTAAATATCCAACACGATAAGTAGATGGTTAAATTATCACCATAGAATCAAATGTCATATAGCCATTTATATAAAGAATACTGTTTGTAAAGAATACTGAGTGTCATGGAAAAATACTCAGATAAAAGTTTGTTGAAAAAGAGGATACCAAGCAAAATATAAAATCTCAATTTTATAATATTAAATGAATACATGTAAGTAGAGAAAAAAGGAAAAAATACAACAAAANTTAGTACCATCTCAATATAAGAACATTTTATATTAGTAGTTGGCTTAAAATGATTAAAATATTATTTGAAGTAAAATCTGAAACTCTGGGGCTGATTGTGATATTAAAGATCTTAATTATCTTGGTTAAGGTAAACTAATGGATTTTATTTCATTTTATTGTTGCCTTCCAACCATTTAGAGACTGAAAGAAAAGTGGGAGATGGATATTTACTTTAAGTAAATTAGCTTTAGTGTGCGATATCAGAATAAGATGAAATATCAAATGAATGCTTGCAGTGAACTTTCTCCAAAAAATACCTATAATGTATAAATCCTTTGTTTTCTGTGCCCGGTTTAAAAGCTTCTGAGAAATATATAACATATTCGGTGTCATTAGTAATTAGGGAAGTGCTAATTTAAACAAAAAGCACTTTTTACCCACAAAAGTAGCAACAACTGAAACTTATTAATATGGTGGCCTATTGAGGATGCAGGAACCTGACAAACTCATAAATTATGGGCTGAAGTGTGTATACTGTTGGAGTATTTTGGGAGACAGTTGGGTAGTACTGTCAAAGGATAGTTCTCTTTTAACTCATCAGTCTACTCCTAGGAATCATTCTTACAGAAATACACAAGTGCACAAAGTCCTATATGCAGTCATATTTCATTCCAACATTGTAGTAGCTAAAATTTGGAAACTACATTAATGTCTAGCAATAGAGAAATAAATAAATACATTGTTAGTGTCATACAACTGTTAAAAAGAATGAGGTAGCATTACTGATGTGAACAATTTCCAAGGTATGTTAAGTGAAGAAAGCAATTTATAAAATTATGTATTTATAGATATAGACACAGTATAACTCCCCTATGTGGGAAAAAATGTATGGCATATAAATACATCAAAAATCTGGACTGATACTCAACACATTGTTCATGGTGATTAGTGCTGGGGAGGGAAATTAAATTGCAGAGATGAGAAGGATGATAAAGGGGTTATATTTTACTCTTTATGTCTTTACTAAATTGTTTGAATTTTTTGTAATGAACATACATGTATATGTATATATATAAAAATCTGTTCCAGGATGCTGTCCTCTTCCACAACACCATTTACTACAACCTCTTATATGGAAACATCCATGCTTCTTCTGAGGAAGTGTATGCAGTGGCAAAATTAGCTGGACTCCATGATGCAATTCTTCGAATGCCACATGGATATGACACACAAGTAGGGGAACGAGGACTCAAACTTTCAGGTAATCAGAGATTTTAGATCTGCCCCTCCACTTGTATAGAGCCATTTTCTAGAAAATGTAATGACAGAGTACATACCTAGTGCTCATCCCATCACTTTCAACAAGGTCTTAGCCATCACTGCAAATAATTCAATATGCTGGAAATAACTTCTCAAGTCATGCAATTATTTTTGTTTTCACTTACAGCTGCATACTTTACTTAATAGTAGATTACTTATACATGCTCAGATCAGTGTTAACTTATCATCCATAATTTTAATATTAAAGGAAAGCCAAGACCATTATCCACCTGAGAAAGTAGTAAGAATAGGGAAAAGTAATTTGATAGTAAATAGGGTGTCTCATCATAATTTCCTTTTCATGTTTTCAATGCTTTAGACTTCCTTACATTTGATATACTTAACTGCTGTAGTGTCTTTATAACTACCTTCATTTTCATGTCCTCATTGGTTCAGTGGTCAAGTAAATTCGGGGGCTTGTACGTTTCTTCTAAGTGTTTATACATATTTTTTCACCCCAAATTATTTGAATTCCAGAAGTGTAATGCTATCCTAATACCTGAAAGTATTACTCTAACCCATATACACACTATATTCTTTACATTTATTCTCCATTATAGTTTAATTTAGGGAGGAAATGTGTAGATTAGGGATGGAGGTGAGGCAAAAAGAAAATGAAGAATACTCTG
>NW_027529520.1:60382-64453 GCF_008692635.1 Crocuta crocuta | reverse complement strand
AGAATACTCTGCATAAATTTTAATTAATCCCCATTGCTTTTCATTATAAACTGGCTTCATTTATTCACAACATTGATTAGGTACATACTACGTACAAGCTAATATGCTAAATGATTTGAGAGTTAAAAAGATGAAACAAAAAGGGGCTTGCCCTCAAGGAATTTGCAGTCCATTAGAAAGTTTTGATCTAGGTTTAGGAAATCTTAAGCAAAGATTGTTTTCGAGTTAGGTTGGTTTGTAGTTTTTTGTTTTTGTTTTTTTTTATGTTTATATTTGAGAGGCAGGGAGAGCCGGAGAGTGAGTGGGAGAGGAGCAAAGAGGGAGGGAGACACTGAATCTGAAGCAGACCTCAGGCTCTGAGCTGTCAGCAGAGAGCCCAGTGCTGGGCTTGAACTCATGAACCACGAGTTCATGACCTGAGCTCAAGTTGGATGTTTAACCCAGGTGCCCCTGTTTTTTTCTAATTTTTAAAAAGTACCCATTGCCTTATAATACCCATTGTCTTACAGCTAGACTTCTCTAAATAAGCATTTGTATTATTTACTGTCTATGTTAATACTTATGGTAGGTAACAAACAAATGTTTCTTCTCCAAGTTCCAAAATTCTATTGAATAAAATTGAAACTGGGTTGGTGTTTGCACTTGAAATTTCTGAGGCAGGTCTAAACTAGTCCTTCCTCTGAGTATCTACTTCTTTTAGGAGCTTCCTGCTACTGAATTGCTAGGTGGGTAAGCAGATAGTTCTGTTATGATGCCTGCTTTGGTAGGAGAATTTTGATCTTACTGAATGGGAAAGAATGTGGATAGTATAAATATAAACTTATGCACTTAAACATAAGGAGCTCCCTTTACTGGTTGGAAATAATAATTGCAGAAGAAATAAAACAATATTTGGTGTACCAGATAATAAGTAGGTGGAGCTTGCTTCCTGAAGAGGTTACTAAAGCTGAAAAATACAAGTTTGTTCAGACATTGATAAATTAATGGATAATGGAATAGAAGCCCAGGGGAGCATATTCAGGAAAGCATCATCTTCTATACTTCCAACTATAATTCTGTGTATGATTGATGACCTTAGACCTACTGGAGTCCCATTGAAGGAAGAAAAGATTGTTTTGTTTTCACTAGAGTATATTTAGGAATAAATACAAGCTTGCAGATTATGATACGAAGAGCATTGGATTGGGAGTCAGATTTAGTCCAGATTCCACTGGAATTTGCTCTGTGACCTTGAGCAAATCAGGAAACCTGTTTCTTTTCTGTTTTAAAATTCTGCTTTCCTAAGGTGAAATAAGAGGTATTGAGTATATAAGGGTATATATACTTAACTTTGAAGGGTGCTATGAAAATAATATCTTCCAGAAAAAATCCTTGAGAATAATACTGGCTGAATGGTACTTTTTTGTTAAGAAATAAATTTATTTCTTTGTTTTAAGTTTTCTTTTAAGTATTTATTTATTTTTGAGAGAGAGCGTGAGCAGAGGAGGGGCAGAGAAAGAAGAAGACAGAATCCCAAGCAGGCTCCGTGCTGTCAACACAGAGCCCAGTGCAGGGCTTGAACTCGTGAATCATGAGACCATGACCTGAGCTGAAACCAAGAATCAGATGTTTAACCAACTGAGTTGCCCGGGTGCCTCTATATTTATTTGTTTTGAAGGGTGGGGTGCAAGGGTGAGGCAGAGAGAGAGGGAGAGAGAGAGATGCAAGCAGGTTCAGCGCTGTCAGCGCAGAGTCCGATGTAGGACACAAATTCACGAACCATGAGGTCATGACTTGAGCCAAAATCAAGAGTCAGATGCTTTAAGCAACTGAGCCACCAAGGCGCCCCAAGATATTCATAGTTTAATGTCTTCCAAGTTTCCAGATTTCAGATACTGAATTTAGTTTTGTCTTTGTCAATTCTCTAATATTGAAATTGTTCTGAGATGCTGTCCACTGGGAAGTAATATAAGGTAATGTAAAGTAATATTATATAATGAGCATATTTATGGTGAGAGGAATAATTGTGGAATCAGAGCTGTTACTTCTCCTTTTTCTCTTCACCTGCCACAGTGTCAGAATCCAGAATTACATTTATGTTCCAGAGCAGGGTGTATAGTTTGTCAAAGAATATCATATATATGACTTATTAGACTCTTACAACTGAGTAAAATGAACAGTGATCAGAGTAGAGGTAAATGTTAAAGGCCATTACTTGGTGGTTATGATCAGTGGAAATATTAGAAACATAAAATGTCTTTATGTTATATATCCTTAAACTAAATTTTTCTTTACCAGGAGGAGAAAAGCAAAGAGTAGCAATTGCAAGAGCCATTTTGAAGGACCCCCCAGTCATTCTCTATGATGAAGCCACTTCATCATTAGATTCAATTACTGAAGAGGTAAATGATAATGAAAATGCCATGCTCTTCAATTCTCAGTGCTTAACTTTTCTCCTTGGAAGTTTCAGTAAAATGGTTACATTCTTTTGTATTTTGAATGAACTTCAGTAGGAGGTACTATAGAGCAAAATACCTGGCCCTTTTCCCCTATATAGCAAGTGTTGCTAACTATCAAGAATGCCAGATTGCATTCATATCACATTGCTAAGTCCATTTGTAAAAGTGTCTCCTTTTAGAACCATGTGATTGTTGTATTATCCTTGCATCTTGAAAAGCTTGTAAGAGAATTGCCTAATCTGCTGACAAAGAAAAAATGTTTTAGTCTTTCTATTACCTCTTAACACTCATGAAAGCAGGTCGTGTAAATTATTGTAATAGTATACACCAGAAAGTCTTTAACTTATCATGGAGCAACTCACTGTTAGTACAAGTCAGGCACACATACCCTGTGGTGATAGTATAAATTTATATTCATTTCACAAAAAAGGTTTTGCAGCACCAAGATGTTGTGACGCTTGATATCATGGTACTACCCAGCAACTACGTTATACTTCATAACATCTTTGCATTAAATATAAAAGTCTTAATAATAAAGACAATTTCATGAATGGATCCCCTTAATCTAGAACTGAAAATAGGCAGATGTTATCTGTCAGTTATCTCCATTCACCTACATTTTACTCGAATATATAGTAAAAACCTAGTGTTGAAGGATAGGCCTAATTTCAGCTTTACAGCATATATGGCATAGTATTTGCATATGTAGTTAAGTTTCAGGGCATATAATTCGATCTGCCATATGTTTAAAACAGTTTAACACCTAAGTGGCTTGTTTAGCATGNATCTTGAAAAGCTTGTAAGAGAATTGCCTAATCTGCTGACAAAGAAAAAATGTTTTAGTCTTTCTATTACCTCTTAACACTCATGAAAGCAGGTCGTGTAAATTATTGTAATAGTATACACCAGAAAGTCTTTAACTTATCATGGAGCAACTCACTGTTAGTACAAGTCAGGCACACATACCCTGTGGTGATAGTATAAATTTATATTCATTTCACAAAAAAGGTTTTGCAGCACCAAGATGTTGTGACGCTTGATATCATGGTACTACCCAGCAACTACGTTATACTTCATAACATCTTTGCATTAAATATAAAAGTCTTAATAATAAAGACAATTTCATGAATGGATCCCCTTAATCTAGAACTGAAAATAGGCAGATGTTATCTGTCAGTTATCTCCATTCACCTACATTTTACTCGAATATATAGTAAAAACCTAGTGTTGAAGGATAGGCCTAATTTCAGCTTTACAGCATATATGGCATAGTATTTGCATATGTAGTTAAGTTTCAGGGCATATAATTCGATCTGCCATATGTTTAAAACAGTTTAACACCTAAGTGTTTTGTTTAGCATGAGGATTTGTTATATTTAAAGGGAACCTTAAGGGGCACCTGGGTGGCTCAGTTGGTTAAGCGCCCAACTTCGGCTCAGGTCATGATCTCGTGGTTTGTGAGTTTGAGCCCCATGTCGAGCTCTGTGCTGACAGTTAACTCAGAGCCTGGAGCCTGCTTCGGATTCTATGTCTCCTTCTCTCTCTCTGACCCTCCCCTGCTCCTCTCTTTCTCTCTCTCTCTCTCTCTCTCCCTCTCTCTCTCTCAGAAATAAAGACATTAAAAGTATTTTTT
>NW_027529520.1:60001-60368 GCF_008692635.1 Crocuta crocuta | reverse complement strand
AGGACTCTAGATGCTGACGAGAATGTGGAAAAACAGGCACCCTCCCACACTGTTGATGGGAATGTAAACTGGTACAGCCCCTCTGGAAAAGTGTGGAGGTTCCTCAGGAGGCCATGTGTAGCAACAAGACATTAAAAATATTTTAAGAAAATAAATAAGGGAACCTTAAGCAAGGCCACACCGCATTCATAGGGGTAATAGGAATCTGCTTACAAGAACTGTATACGTAAAAATGTATCATTCATATTTACCACAAATTATAAGTCCTGACAGTCATTATTTGAGTCATGTAGCTTCATTATCTTCTAGAGCATAACTCAATAAGAGTTAGTAGACAACTCCCCACCAAGGGAATGAGTTACTAGAA
>NW_027529520.1:58623-59413 GCF_008692635.1 Crocuta crocuta | reverse complement strand
ACAATTTTTTTTAAATGGACCCTGCACTTAATTTTCAGCCTTCCCTAGTCTTCACTTCTGGGTAACCATCTATTCTTGACCATTTTATTCCTTTAATAAATACAATGTTTAGAAATGTCTTTAAGGACCCATTGGGTATATGGCCAACCTCACACTGCGATTTCCATCCTGCTAGCTATACTTAGATCCAGGTTTCCAAGTATAACTGAATATATACACAACTCTCTTATACTTTAAAGGCAGTGAACAAAAATGTGTTTTGCAAACGGATTCTTAAATACAGAGAATAAATTAGTGATTGTTAGAAGGGAGGTTGGGTGAAATAGATAAAGAGGATTAACTGATCATGATGAACACTGAATAGTGTATAAAATTATTGAATCAGGGTTGCCTGAGTGGCTCAGTTGGTTGAGCATCTGACTCTTGATTTCAGCTCAGGTCATGATCAGGGCTGTGGGATCGAGCCCTGTATTGGGCTCTGTGCTGAGCATGGAGCCTGCTTAAGACTCATTCTCTCTCTGTCTCTCTCTCCCTCTGCCCCTCCCCCTGCTTGTGCTCTCACTTTCAAAAAAGAAAAAAATTATTGAATCATTATATCATACACCTGAAATAAATATAACATTGTTAATTATACTGTAATAAAAAATGTTTTCCAGAATTCATTAAGAAGACAGAATACTTTCTTTCCCGTTTCCTTCCTTTTGCTCTTTATTCTTTTTTTCTTTTTTTTACAAATAGTTTATTGCCAAATTAGTTTCCACATAACACCCAGTGCTCATCCCCACAAGTG
>NW_027529520.1:32840-58405 GCF_008692635.1 Crocuta crocuta | reverse complement strand
CTGAGGAACCTCCACACTGTTTTCCAGAGGGGCTGCACCAGTTTACATTCCCACCAACAGTGTAGGAGGGTGCCCGTTTCTCCACATCCTCGCCAGCATCTAGAGTTCTCTGATTTGCTCATTTTAGCCACTCTCACTGGCGTGAGGTGGTATCTCAGTGTGGTTTTGATTTGTATTTCCCTGATGTCTTTTGCTCTTTATTCAGTTAGGTTCACTCTGTTGACTATTCAGGGCCAGTGTCTCAGTTATTCCCTCTGTTTATAACTGGGGAGTTTGGCCCATTTCTTCTGAATCTTGGATATTTTGGGGAAAAATGGATTCTAAAAACTTGTGCCAATTTAATGTGCCCTGTATAGAATGCTTGTGTTCAAGAAAGGCCAGAGGTGGGGCTCCTGGGTGGCTTAGTCGGTTAAGCATCCGACTTTTGCTTAGGTCATGATCTCGTGGTTCGTGGCTTCGAGCCCCGCGTCAGACTCTGTGCTGACTGCCAGCTCGGAGCCTGGAACCTGCTTCAGATTCTGTGTCTCCCTCTCTCGCTGACCCTCCCCTGCTCACGCTGTCTTTCTCTCTCCTAGAAATAAATAAAACATTTTTAAAAAATTAAAAAAAAAAGAAAGAAAGGCCAGAGGTGTTGGGAGGAAGCTCTCCTTCCTTCTAGTGTAAGGGGAAATGGAGCTAGATGTTTCATTCTCAGCTTTATCTCATTGTCATCAAGTGACAACTTTGCTCTCTGTGTAGCCATTTCCATCGTCTTGCTGCTTTTCTTTTTTTCAGTTTATGACATTAAGGGTTTTTGTTCTTTTTAAATTTTATTTTAGTTCCAGTATAGTTAACATAGTGTTATATTAGTTTCATGTGTACAATTTAGTGATTCAACAATTTGATATATCATTTACTACTTATCACAACAATTGCACTCCTTAATTCCCATTANGCATCTGACTTCAGCTCAGGTCATGATCTCACGGTTGGTGGCTTCGGGTCCCACGCTGGGCTCTGTGCTGAGAGCTAGCTCAGAGCCTGGAGCCTGTTTCAGATTCTGTGTCTCCCTCTCTCTCTGACCCTCCCCTGCTCACGCTGTATCTCTCTCTCTCAGAAATAAATAAATAAAAAGAGTCTTTCTTGATTTGTTTCTGTCTCATTCTCTCTCTGCCTTTTTTCCTTTGCTTGTTTGTTTTGTTTCTTAAATTTCTCTTATGAGTGAAATTGTATGGTATTTGTCTTTTTATGACTGACTTAGCATTATACTCTGTAGCCCCATGCATGTCAGTGCAAATGGCAGGATTTCAGTTTTTATGTCTGAATTATCTTCCATTGTATTTTTTTTTATAATAGTTTATTGTCAAGTTGGTTTCCATATAACACCCAGTGCTCATCCCAACAGGTGCCCTCCTCCATGCCCATCACCCCCCTTTCCCTCTCCCCCACCCCCATCAGCCCTCAGTTTGATCTCAGCATTCAAGAGTCTCTCATGGTTTGCCTCTCTCCCTCTCCCCCACTATTTTTACCCTTCTCCTCCCGAATCGTCCTCCGTTAACTTCCTCCTAATCTCCCTATATGTGCAAACATATGGTATTTGTCTTTCTCTGCCTGACTTATATCGCTCAACATAACACCCTCAAGTTCCATCCATGTTGCTACACATGGCCGGATTTCATTCTTTCTCATTGCCATATAGTACCATTGTATAGATAAACCACATCTTCTTGATCCATTTGTCCGTTGATGGACACTTAGGCTCTTTCCTTGTTTTGGCTATTGTTGAGAGTGCTGCTATGAACATTGGGGTACAAGTGCCCCTATGCATTAGCACTCCTGTATCCCTTGGGTAAATTTTTAGCAGTGCTATTGCTTGGGCCTTGGGGGAGTTCTATTGTTAATTTTTTGAGGAATCTCCACACTGTTTTCCAGAGGGGCTGCACCAGTTTACATTCCCACCAACAGTGTAGAAGGGTGCCCATTTCTCCACATCCTTGCCAGCATCTAGAGTCTCCTGATTTGTTCAGTTTAGCCACTCTGACTGGCGTGAGGTGGTATCTCAGTGTGGTTTTGATTTATATTTCCCTGATGAGGGATGCTGAGCATCATTTCATGTGTCTGTTGGCCATCTGATTGTCCTCTCATTGTGTATTTAAATTAAAAGATCTAAATTTATAAAAATGGGTGGAAGACATAAACAGACATTTCTCCAAAGAATATATCCAGATAGCAGACAGACACATGAAAAGATGCTCCACATCACTCATCATCAGGGAAATGCAAATCTGAACGACAATGAGATATCACCTCACACCAGTCAGAATGGATAGAATCAAAACCACAAGAAATAACAAGTATTGGTGAGGATGTGAAGAAAAAGGAACAAAGGTGCCCTGCTGATCAGAATGCAAACTGATGCAGGTAGTCTGGAAAACGGTATGGAGGTTCCTCAGAAAGTTAAAAATAGAATTATTCTATGTTCCAGTAATTGTGGTACTGGGTATTTACCCCCAAATTACAGCAACACTCATTGAAAGTGATACATATACCCTTGTGCTTATAGCAGCATTATCTACATTAGCCAAGATGTGGAAGCAGCCCAAGTGTCCATCGATCAATGATGGATAAAGAAGTCAGAATACTTTTCAGAGGGAAGTTTGCTTAAGTTAAATATACCCAGTTGTCTTTGTTGCCCTGTCTGTCCTCTAAGTTTGAACTAATCAAAAGCAAATGTTCCTGTACCCTTTGAGTTTCCTATCTTTCTATTCATTGTTTTGTCATTTTCTGTATCCTATTACTTGATTCCTACTTCATTTTATTTTTTTTCTCATAGGCCAGATAAACATCATAACCAGCATGTTCCTGATACCACTGGATTCATCATTATTGTTTGTTTGTTTTTATGTATAGAAATATCCACCTTCTCTCAGTCTTTGTAATAAAGAACTGTTGCCTATCTCAAAGATAATTTTTTCCATGATAATGTCATAGTTGCCTTCTCATGTTGGTCTATTTTCTCCTCCTCTTAGTAATTATTTACATTAGGGTAAATATTTGGTAGTGGTATAAAGTTTATATAATACAAAATCAATTGGCATTTTATATGTTCCTTTAAGAAATGTATGATTATTTTAATTTACATTTACCTAATAGACTTCCTACTCTTCTTGTTGTCAAACTTGCAGACTATTCTTGGTGCCATGAGGGATGCAGTCAAACACAGAACTTCTATTTTCATTGCGCACAGATTGTCAACAGTGGTTGATGCAGATGAAATCATTGTCTTGGGGCAGGTAAGAGATTTAACTTCAAAGTTTAGTATGCGGTGGACTTTTGGGAAGATGGCAGAGTAGGAGGATCCTGAGCTTACCTGGTCCCACAGAAACACGTAGATAGCCACATGAGTGCAACTAACATAGAAAACACCTGGAAGGCTGACACAATAGACTTTGCAGTTTATTGCAGAGAGAAGGCCACATTGAAAAGGATAGAAGGGGCAGACACTGTCTGGAACCAAAGCCCCACTGAGACTAACCATGAACAGAAGGAACACCACAAGCAGGGGAAAGAGGGAGGAGCAGACCCCACACCAGGCAACCCAGGCAAGGAGGAACTACATTGGAAAGACAGGTCCCCATAACATTAGGCTTTGACATTTATAACAACGTGGGTGGAACTGGAGGGTATTATGTTAAGTCAAATAAGTCAGGCAGAGAAAGACAGATACCATATGTTTTCATTCATATGTGGATCTTGAGAAACTTAACAGAAGACCATGGGGGAGGGGAAAGGGAAAAAATATTTAGAGGGGGAGGAAGCAAACCACAAGAGACTCTTACAAACTGAGTACAGGGGCGCATGGGTGGCTCACTCAGTTGAGAGTCCAGCTTTGGCTCAGGTCATGATCTCACAGTTTGTGGGTTCGAGCCCCATGTCGGACTCTTTGCTAACAGCTAGCTCAGAGCCTGGAGCCTGCTTCAGATTCTGTGTCTCCCTCTCTCTCTGACCCTCCCCCGCTCATGCTCTATTTCTCTGTCTCAATAATAAACATAAAAAAAAGGACTGAAAACAAACTGAGGCTTGATGGGGGAGTGGAGAGGGGAAATTGATGATGGGCATTGAGGAGGGCACTTGTTGGGATGAGCACTGGGTGTTGTATGGAAACCAATTTGACAATAAATTATATTAAAAATTAGGCTTTGAAAGACTATGGGGCTTAACTTTGTGAGCTTTTTCAAACATTGGGACTTAATGCCAAGTTCTTTAAAAATTAGCTGGGTTAGCTGTGGGAAGCCCAAAGGGCAATAAGAAATGAAGTCCTTGGCTTTAAATAGCCAGCATAATAAACAAAGAACAACAACAAGAAAAACCCCACCAAGATATAGAATAGAAGCACCACTTCGAAAATTGCCTGGGATATACATGAAGGACATTTATTTACTAATCTCAGAATGTGTGCAGGAGGGACAGGGATCAGTAGGAGATTTCTCTAAGAACAGAAGAGGTGTTGGGTGCCATTTTTCTCCACCCCACTCCCCTGTCTAGATAGCCATGCAGTTGCAGGAACTAGCAGGAACACTCTACCTATCTTCCCAACACAACGTATACTATATCCTGCATTCTGCGTATTCTTCCCACTTAGCAAGCATCCCTCCAAAGCAGCTCCTGCCAAGACAAACCCTGTACGCAGCCCTGACGGGGAGCTGCACCACTCCAAAGTGACTACTGTCCTGGATTGAGGAGAAGATAACCACACACAGCAGTGCAACTGAAGCAGTGTCAGACAGACTGGGTAGGCATCTGGTCTAATTGTTGGCCCTGCTCACCAAGAGAAACCTCTTAGGGAAAGGCAGGTTGACCCTCACCTTCAGAATGACCATGAAGGTCCGTGCTGCTGCAGCCCTAATAGATGGATGGGGGCAGGCATCTGGTTTGATTGTAGGCCCTGCCTACCACTGAAAGCCTCTTAGAGGACAATAGAGAGTACCCTGCTATTTGGTATGATGGCAGCCCAGGCAAAGAGGCTGAACTACAAGCCTGTAGTAGCCCCAGACTCATTCCTTAACAGCACAGGGACCAAAACCTGCCTGGTATGCCCATGACTGTAGGCAAACAGAGCTACAACCATAGGGTGCACACCACCCTCTAGGAGACAACCCTAAAGCTCCTGGTGCTGATGAACAGTGGACATTATGCTACAGGACACCCACAGGACCTCTTCTTCATAAGGCCACCCCTTTCCAGATCAGAGACTTAGCTTACTTTCCTAATACAAGCACAAAAAAATGGGCAAAATGAGGAAACAGAGGAATATGCTCCAGATGAGAGAATGAGACAAAATGAAAGCAAAAGAACTAAATTAAACAGAGATGAGCAATATGCCTGATAAAGAATTCAAAATTATAGTAAAAAAGACACTCACTGGACTAGACAAAAGAGTGGAGACTCTCAACATTTAACAAAGAGAATATATAAAAAAGAACCAATCAGAGATTAAGAACTTCATAAATAAAATTAAAAATACACTAGAGGGAATGAATACCAAAAGAATGGATCAGTGAGCTAGAAAACAGAGTAACAGAAAGAAACCAAGCTGAATAGCAAACAAATAAAAATTAAAAATGAGAATAAATTAAGTGAACTCAGTGACATCACTATGGATTACAACATTCACATTACAGCAATCCCAGAAAGAGGATAGAGAAGAGCACAGAAAATTTATTTGAAGAAATAATAGCTAAAAACTTCCCTAACTTGGGGAAAGAAACAGACATCCAGATTCTGCAGGCACACAGAGCCCACAACAAAATTAACTCAGAGAGGTCCACAGTAAGACACATAATAATTAAAATGGCAAAATGTAGTGATAGAGAACGTTGAAGGCAGCAAGAGAAAAGAAGAAAACAGTTATATTCAAGGGAAATCCCACAAGGCTTTCACTTCATTTTTCAGCAGAAATTTTGCAGGCCAAAATGGCATGGTATATTCAGAGTACTGAAAGAAAAATAATTTGTAACCAAGAATACTCCATTCAGCAAGGCTATCTTCAGAATACAAGTAGAGATAAAGAGTGTCCTAGGCAAATAAAAGTTAAAAGAGTTTATCACCATTAATCCATCCTTCAAGAAAAATTAAAAGGAATTCTTTGACTGGAAAGAAAAGGCCATAATTAGGAGTAAGAAAATTATGAAAGGAAAAAAGTTCACAGGTAAATGCAAACATATAATAGAAGTATATTAATCACTTATAAAACCTTGAGATTAAAGAACAAAAACAGTAAAATCAATGATATCTACAAAAATTTGGTCAAGAGATTCGCAAAATAAAAGGATGTTAAGTATGACATATATATATGAATCTTGGGTTAAGTAAAATTTTAGTACATTTAAAATGACTTCAAAGTCAACTGACCATCAACATAACATAAGACGCTACATACATAATATATATATGAACCTAATGGTAACCACAAATCAAAAACCTGTGGTAGATACACAAAAAGTAAAGAGGAAGTAATTGAAGCATGATACTGAAGACAGCTATCAAATCACAAGGGAAGAGAGAAGGTAAACATGGAAAAAAAAGAAAAACTACAAAAACCAACCATAAAACAAGTTACAAAATGGCAATAATAACATACCAGTTATTTACTTTGAATGTAAGTGGACTAAATGCTCTAATCAAAAGACATGAGATGACTGAATGGATAAAAAATAAATGCCCCATTTAAACACTACCTACAGGAGACTAAGGTCAGACCTAAAGACACATGGAGATTGAAAGGTTGGAAAAACATTTCACCTTGTAAATGGAAGTGAAATGAAAGCCAGGAGAGAAATACTTATATTGGACAACAGAGGCATTAAAACAAAGATTGTAATAAGACAGAAGGACACTGCATAATGATAAAGGGGAAAATCCACCAAGAAGATATAACCGTTGTAAATATTTATGCACCCAAAATGGGAGCACCCAAATCATAAAGCATGTCTTAACAGGCATGAAGGAAGAAATTAGTACAATAATAATAATTTAACACCCCACTTATATTAATGGATATTTCATGCAAACAGAAAATTAAGGAAACAGTAACTTGGGATGACATATTGAACGAGATAAAACTACATCATATATATTCATAACATTCTATCAAAAAACAATTTTTAAGTGCACATAGAACATTCTCCAGAATAGATCACATGTTAGGGCACAAAGCAAGATTTTATGAATTTAAGAAGATAAAACCACATCAAGCATCTTTTCCAAAAAAAAAAAAAAATATGAAACCAAAAAAATCAATTGCAAGAAAAATATGGAAAAAAACACAAAGCTAAGCAACATGCTACTAACCAACCAGTGGATCGACAAAGAAAAAAATTAAAAAATACATGGAGACAAATGAAAATGGAAACATAATAGTTCAGATTCTTTGGGATGCAGCAAACCTGTTATGAGGTAAGATTATACCAATATAGGCCTATCTCAAGAAAGAATAAAAATCTCAAATAAAGGAACAAACAAAGACCAAAGCCAGGAGACAGAAGGAAATAGTAAAGATTAGAGCAAAAGTAAATGATAGAGAGACTTAAAAAAATAAAAGAATAGATCAATAAAACCAGGAGCTGGTTATTTGAAAAAAAAAATCAACAAAATTGATAAAGCTTTAGCTAGACTTACAAAAAAAGAGAGAGAGGGAGAAAGGACTGAAGATCAGAAATGAAGGAGGAGAAATAACAATTGACACCACTGAACTACAAAAGATAATTATAGGAGAATACTATGAAAACCTATATGCCAGCAATTTGGGCATCTAGAAGACATGGATAAATTATAGAAATATAAAACTTTTCAAAACTGAATCAGGACATAATAGAGAATTTGAACGGGCCAATTGCTAGCAATGATAATGAATCCATAATTTAAAAATTCCCAACAAAGAAAACTCGAGACCACATAGTTTCACAGGTGAATTCTACCAAGCATTTAAGTAAAAGTTAATACCTATTCTTCTCAAACAATTCCAAGACATAGAAGAGGAAGTAGAGCTTCCAAATTTATTCTGTGAGGCCAGCATAACCAAGATACCGAAGCCACATTAAGACAGCCAAAAAAAGTGAACTACAGGCCAGTGTCTATGATGAACATAGATGGAAAAATCCTGAACAAAATATTAGCAAACTGAAGTCAAGAGTACTTTTTAAAAAAAAATCATTTGGGATGCAAGGGTCGTTCAATATTTGTAAATCAATTAATACATCATATCAAGAGAAAGGAAAAAAACGTATAATAATCTCAACAGATGCAGAAAAATCATCTAGCAAAGTACAACATCCATTCCTGATAAAAATTCTCAACAAAGTAGGTTTAAGGAGAGTTATACTTGAAGGTGCCTGGGTGGCTCAGTTGGTTAAACCTCTGATTCTCAACTTCAGCACAGGTCATGATCTCACAGTTGTGAGTAACATCAGTCCCCGTGTCAGCTCCACACTGAGCATGGAGCCTACTTGGGATTTGCTCTCTCCGTCTCTTCCCTGCCTATGCTCACATGAATACATGCATTCTCTCTCTCTCTCCCTCCCTCCCTCTCTCTCTTTAAATATTTTTTTAAAGCAGAACATACCTCATCATGATCAGGCCATATATGGGAAACCGACATCTACCATCATACTTAATGGTGAAAAACAGCTTTTCCTCTTAGATCGGGAATATGATAAGAATGTCCACTCTTACTTTTATTTAACATAAGACTAGGNTGAAAAAGCATCCAGAATGGTAAGGAAAAAGTAAAATTTTTCACAGAAATTCAGTGAAGTCAGTAAAGTCACAGGTTACAAAATTAATGTACAGAAATATATTGTATTTCTATACACTAATGAAGTAGGAGAAAGAGAAATTTAAAAAAACAATCCCAGTTATAGTTGCATCAAAAGTAATAATATGCCTGGAGATGAATTTAAGGAGATGAAAGTTCTGTACCATAAAAACCATAAAACATTGATGAAAAAAATTGAGGATGACACAAAAGGAAAGATGTTTTATGTTCATGAATTAGAAGAATAAATATTGGGAGGGGGGGAGGCAAGATGGCGGAGAAGTAGGGAGCTCTGTACATTTCACTCATCCCCCCCATCTCTCAAACAGAGAAGTCCTGAAGCCATAGGAACCCTTACAGTATCCAGGAGTTTGGGAGGAAAAGGAAACAGAGTCTGCTGAGAAAACCTTATAGCAGCTACCTCAAGAAAAGAAGCCAAAGTACACATGGTGGAGTGTCCCAAATACCACTACGAGTAGGAAAATAAAATAGCCAGGGTCTCAACAAGAGAGACCAAGAGTCACCATTCAAAGAACACTTTCTGAACGGACAGGCCCTGGACGGTGAAGAGCCTACTTTGGTACAGCAGCACTCACAGGTGCAGAGTNACTGATCCAGGAACACGAAAGAAGAGTTCGAGAGCTCAGTGATACAATCAAACGGAATAACATCTGTATTATAGGAATTCCAGAAGAGGAAGAGAGAGGGAAAGGCGCTGAAGGAGTCCTTTAACAAATTATAGCAGTCAACTTCCACAATGTGGGGAAGGAGACAGAAGTTGAAATCCAAGAGGCAGAGAGAACTCCCCTCTGACATAACTTGAATCGATCTTCTGCACGACATATCATAGAGAAACTGGCAAAATATAAGGACAAAAAACAATTCTGAAAGCAGCTAGGGACAAAAGGGCCCTAACATACAAAGGGAAACCTTCAGAGTGGTGACAGACCTGTCTACTGAAACTNAAAAGGGCCCTAACATACAAAGGGAGACCTAACAGAGTAGTTACAGACCTATCTATTGAAACGTGGCAGGCCAGAAAGGAATGGCAGGAGATCTTCAATATGATGAACAGAAAAAATATGCAGCCAAGAATCCTCTATCCAGCAAGCTTGTCATTCAGATTAGAAGGAAAGATAAAAGTCTTTCCAAATAAACAAAAATTTAAAGAATTTGTCACACTAAACCAGCTCGACAAGAAATCCTGAGGGGGACTCTCTGAGGGAAATGTTGCAAGGAATGCAAGATACTAGAGACACCACCAGAACAATGAATCCCACAAAGGACTAAATGCTCCAATCAAAAGACATAGGGTAGCAGAATGGATAAAAAAAGAAAATTCATCTATTAGCTGTCTACAAGAAACACATTTTAGACTGGAGAACACCTTCAGATTGTAAGTAAGGAGATTGAGAAATATCTACCATGCTACTGAAAGTCAAAAGAAAACTGGAGTAGCTATACTTCTATCAGACAAACTGGACTTTAAAGTAAAGACAGTAACAAGGGACTAAGAAGGGCATTATATAATAATTACAGGGTGTATTCATCAGGAAGAGCTAACAATTATAAATGTCTACACACCAAATATGGGAGCTCCTAAATACATAAAACAATCACAAACAGAAAAACTTTTTTTTANTGTATGGTGTGAGAAGATGATCTAGTTTCATTCTTCTGCATGTTGCTGTCCAATTCTCCCAGCACCATCTGTTAAAGAGGCTTTTTTTTTTTTTCCAATGGATACTCTTTCCTGCTTTGTCAAAGATTAGTTGGCTGTACACTTTGGGTCCAATTTTTAGTTCTCAATTCTGTTCCCTGGGACTATGTGTCTGTTTTTGTGCCAATACCATACTGTCTTGATGATGACAGCTTTTTAGTACAGGCTAAAGTCTGGGATGGTGATGCCTCTGTTTTGGTTCTTCAATATTACTTTGGCTATTCGGGGTCTTTTGTGGTTCCATACAAATTTGAGGAGAGTTTGTTCTAGTTTTGAAAAGAATGCTGGTGCAATTTTGATTGGTATTTCATTGAATGTGTAGATTGCTTTGGGTAGTAATGACATTTTAACTATATTTTTCCAATCCATGAGCATGGAATGTTGCTTCATTACTTTGTGTCTTCTTCAATTTCCGTCATAAGTTTTCTATAGTTTTCATCATACAGATCTCCTATATCTTTGGTTAGGTTTATTACTAGGTATTTTATGGCTTTTTGTGCAATTGTGAATGGGATCAGTGTCTTGATTTCTCTTTCTGTTGCTTTACTTTTGGTGTATAAAAATGCAACCTATTTCTGTACGTTGATTTTGTACCCTGCAACTTTGCTGAATTCTTCTGTCAGTTCTAGTAGGCTTCTGGTGGAGTCTGTCGGGTTTTCTATGTAGAGTATCATGTCGTCTGCAAAAAGTTAAAGTTTGATTCTTTTAATGTACTGTTGTATTTAATTTGCTAGCATTTTGTTGAGGATTTTGGCATCCATGTTCATCAGGGATATTGGCCTATAGTTCTCTTTTAGTCAAGACTGGTTTTGGAATCAGCTAATGCTGGCCTCATAGAATGGGTCTGGAAGTTTTCCTTCTAGTTCTACTTTTTCGAATAGTTTAAGAAGAAGTATTAATTCTTTAAAGGTTTGGCAGATGTCCTCTGTAAAACCATCTGACCCTGGACTTTAGGTTGTTGAGGTAGTTTGATTACCGATTCAATTTCTTTGCTGGTTATCAGTCTGTCTAAGTTTTCTATTTGCTTCTGTTTCAGTTTTGGTAGTTTATATGTTTCGAGAAATTTATCCATTTCTTCCAGATTGCCCAATTTGTTGTCATAACATTTTTCATAATATTATCTTATAATTGTATTTCTGTGATGTTGGTTGTGATTTCTCCTCTCTCATTTGTGATTTTATTCACTTTGGTCCTTTTATTTTCCTTTTTCATTCATCTGGCTGAGGAGTACCGATTTGTTTTTTTCCCCCAAAGAACAATCTTCTGGCTTCATTGATCTGATCTGTTGTGGTTTTTTTGTTTCTATATTATTTACTTCTGCTCTAATCACTGTTATTTCCCTTCTTCTTCTGGCTTAACGTTTCATTTGTTTTTCTTTTTCTACCTCTTTTAGGTGTAAGATAGCATTATTAATTAACAAGATTTTTCTTGTTTCTTGGGGTTCTTGGGAGGCTCAGTTGGTTGAGCATCAGACCCAACTTCAGCTCCAGTCATGATCTCACAGTTCATGAGTTTGAGCCCCACATCAGGCTCTGCTGACAGCCTGGAGCCTGCTTCAGATTCTGTGTCTCCCTGTCTCTGCCTGCTCCCCGCCCCTCAAAGTAAGCAAACATTAAAAAAGATTTTTTTTTGTTTCTTGAAGTGGACCTGTATTCGTATATATTCTCTCTTATGACCACTTACATTGCTGCATCACAAAGATTTTAGACTGTCGTGTTTTCATTTTCATTTGTTTCCACGTATATTATTTGTTTCTTCTTTTATTTCTTGGTTGACCCATTCATTTAGTAGCATATTCTTTTGCCTCCATGTATTTGTGGTCTTTACAAATTTTTTCTTGTGATTGATTTTAGCTTTTGTAGTGTTGTGATCAGAAAATACCCGTGGTATGATATGAATCCTTTTTGTACTTGTTGAGGACTGATTTGTAACCTAATATGTAATCTGTTCTGGAGAATGTCCTATGTGCACTTGAGAGGAATATGTATTTTGCTGCTTTAGGTTAAAATGTTCTGAATATATCTGTTACGCTCATCTGGTCCAGGGTTTCATTCAAAGCCAGTTTTTCCTTGTTGATTTTATGCTTAGATGATCTGTCCATTGCTCTAAGTGGGGTGTTAATATCCCCTACTGTTATTTTATTAATATCCATGAGATTGTTTATGTTTGTTATTGTTTTATGTGTTTGATTATACCAAGTTTGGGGCATAAATATTTATAATTTTTAGATCCTGTTGGATAGACACCTTTACTCTGATATAATGCCATTTTTCATCTCTTTTTACACTCTTTGGTTAAAAATCTAGTTTGTCTAATACAATTATTGCTTTCTTTTTTAAAAATTTTAAATGTTTATTTGTAAGAGAGACAGAGCACGAGTAGGGGAGGGGCAGATAGAGAGGAAGCAAAGAATCCAAAGCAGGTTTCACATTCTGAGCTCTCAGCCCTGAGCCCTACTTGGGGCTTAAACTCAAAAACTGAGAGGTCATGACCAGAGCTGAAGTCTGGCTGACTGACCCACCCAGGTACTCCCCACCGTCCACTTTCTTTTAACATCCATTTGCGTGACAAATGTTTTTCCATTTTCCTCACTTCCAGTCTGCAGATTTTAGTTCTAAAATGATTCTCTCGTAGGCAACATGTAGAGGGGGTGTGTTTTTTTTATCCCTTCTAATACGCTGTGTCTTTTGATTGAAGCCTTTAGTTCATTTTCATTCAGAGTAATTATTGATAGATTTGAATTCAGTAATAGATATGAATTATTGATACTAACTTTTTTTGTTGTTGTTTCTGGAGAGTTTTATAGCCCTTGTCACTTTGGGCGTTTCTTTCCCACTCAAGGAGTTCCCTTTAATATTTCTTCCAGGGCTTGTGTAGTGGTACATACTCCCTTAGTGTTTGTCTGGGAAACCCTTTATCTCTTCTTCTATTCTGAATGATAGCCTTGCTGGATAGGATATTCTTGGATGCAGATTTTTCTTCTTCAGCATGTTGAATATATCCTGCCACTCCCTTTTTGCTTGCAAAGTTTCTATGGAGAGATCTGCTGCTAACCTTACTTGTCTTCCCTTGTAAGTTAAGGACTTCTTTTTTCTTGCTGCTTTCAAGATTTTTTCCTTATATTTTGCAAGTTTAATTACAATATGTCTTGTGGTTTGCCTGCTTTTGTTGATTTTGATGTAGTTCTCTGTGCCTCCTGGATTTGGAAGTCTGTTCTCCAGACTAGGGAAGTTTTCAGCTATAATTTCCTCAAATAAACCTTCTGCGTCCTTTTCTCTCTTCTTCTTCTAGGACTCCTTTGATGTGAATGTTATTACATTTCCAGGAGTCACCACGTTCCCTAAGTCTACTTTTGTGATACAAGAGTTTTCTTTTCCTCTTTTAATCAGCTTCCTTATTTTCCATAATTCTATCTTCTGTTATCACTTAATTTGTTCCACTGCTTCCATCCTTGTGGTCATTGCATCCAGTCAGTTTCAAATCTTGATTATTATATTTTTTGTTTAAGCCTGACTGGTTTTAAGCTCTTTTATCTCTGCCCTAATGAACTCTCTGGTGTCTTCTATGTTGTCTCCTGGCTCTTTGTCCCCAGAGAGGTCTCTCAGATGGCTCTAAGAAAGGGGAGCATCTCAGGAGATCCTCAGATCATGCCATTTTCCCCCAGGTTACCTGCCTGCCTACTGTACAGGAGCACTGCTGCATCCTCAGAGCTCTATACCAGCCACACCGAAGATCTATCTTTGAGCTCCACTGGTTGATAAACCTCACCAAAGTCAGCCCCTTTCATTTTCCCAGTCAGTGGCTTTGAGGAAGTGTTTCCCTTGTGTTATCCCCTGTGCATTCCTCTCTCTCCACTCTCTCCACTCCACAGCACTTGTGATTTCATTTCTCCCCCCAACCACATCTCCACACCTCCTACCTTCTACAGTGTGGCTGCCTCTCTCCCTCTGGTTGTGCAGTTTGTTTTGTCAATCCTCAGATCAGTTTCTTAGATATTCAGAATGATTTGATAGTTATCTAGCT
The DNA here is from genome assembly GCF_008692635.1 of Crocuta crocuta. Taxonomy (NCBI): domain Eukaryota; kingdom Metazoa; phylum Chordata; class Mammalia; order Carnivora; family Hyaenidae; genus Crocuta; species Crocuta crocuta. The sequence continues at coordinate 43,871 of NW_027529520.1, read as the reverse complement.
GGGTTTGAGGGACAAGACCAGACCAGGGTCCTCCTACTACTCTACCATCTTAGCTCCTCCTTTTTTATATTATTTTTACTTTTGAACCATGATAATGTTTTTATATACTTAAAATATTGAAACTCAACAAGGATTGGGAAATATAGAAAGTGATTACAAACAGAAGTGAAACTAACTGCATAACAAATTTATAACATAAATACACAAAAGAAAAACAACCCAAATAACTATTGGACACATCACTCTGATTATTTACCCTCAGTGGAACATAAGACAAAAAGAACTCAAAATTTGAACCTAATACCTGTTATTGGTATTAGTATGGGAGTAGCCATTTTGAAGCTATTTTGTGTATATTTTAAGACTGAGCATGTGAGTAAATATATTTATATTGGAAAACAGTAGTCTTACTCAGGAGAAGAATACAAATATGGAATGGGAGGAGAAGAGGAGCATCCTTGTGATGTTATATTGGAGCAGAATTGTCAGCATGAATTCAAGATGATGATAAAATTCCTAACTGTTCTTTGAGAAAACCTAGAAGTTGGAGTGCCAGTGTGGTGCAGTTGGTTGAACGTCTGACTCTCGATGTTGGCTCAGGTCATGATCCCAAGGTCATGGGATTGAGCCCCACATCATGTTCCATGTGTATGTAATCCATGGGGAGTTTTGTGCCAATGAAGTGGTCCACATATACCAAGATTAAGAACTACGTTCTTCATAATCCTGAGGAATTTAAATAGCTGAGCAAAAAAGTTCTTTTTAAAACTGCCTAACTAGCAATAAAAGAGGAGCCTTAAATTAAACACTCAGATGTGGGAACAAATTTTAGTTATTTTGCTTAAGGGTATATTTGTAAAGGTCTTATAAACAGGAATACCAGTAGAAGTGACAAAATTCCTTTTGTCTCCCAGCATGTTTAACAGTAGCTGTCAAGAGACAAATTAATTGTAGATAAGAGTTTGGAATCTATACCAAATTTGTGCAGTATTAGGCTTAATATCCATTGTTAACAAAAATAGCTACTGGAAGAAGTAAGCTTTTCTTGGAGAAATTTTTTTTTATTTTAAAGTACACATAAGGATTTCAGGGTATTGTTTTTAAGTCCCCGTAATAAATAACAGTGCTTTTGATTAAATATTTTCCACTTATAATTGCCTTTAAATTTTTTTCACCTTTTCTGCCCTTCAAAATGAAAAGTAGAACATTAGAATTTTATTTAAGTGAAGTGTTTTACAATATATGGGATTTCGTAGCTTTTTGTTTGTTTTCTGGGTTAATAGCTTAACAGTAAAGAAAGCATTCCTACCTCAATTTTTTCTACTTGTACTATGGATGAGGAATTGGGAGGGGTATTTTAATGATTACTAATCCTTCGAAATCCTTAGTTAGAAAGTACTATGTATTTTCAGTTATTATGCTACTTATATGACCTTTTTCTATGTTTCTCTTGCTTTTCGTTTTTAGGGTAAGATAGCTGAACGTGGTACCCACCATGGTTTGCTTGCTAACCCTGGCAGTATCTATTCAGAAATGTGGCACACACAGAGCAGTCGTGTACAGAACCATGATAACCCCAAATGGGATGCAAAGGAAGAAAATATGTCCAAAGAAGAGGAAAGGAAGAAACTACAAGAAGAAATTGTCAACAGTGTAAAAGGCTGTGGAAACTGTTCCTGCTAAGTTGCATAAGACTTTTTTTTTGACACATTTACACTGAAGCAGAATTGTTTTATTTTTTTAAAAAAATCATACATTCCCATTTTCTATAATCCTTCTTTTAGTAAGATTTATTTGAAAAGGAATTTGAATTTTACATCTTTCACAATCTATTTAATGTGACATCTATATTTATCACCATATTATTTTCTTGTTACTGTCTTAGTTGTACCCAAAACATAGTTTTTGTTACTAGTTGACTTTACCCCATTTCCATTTTTGAGGCCTAATAGCCATTTGATATCCATACCAGATGAATGTTGGTTTCCAAATTTTAGTAGTTTTTTAAATCTCCTTTATGCTGACAATTTAGATGGAAAGTATCCATTTCTTAAACAACAAAAGAGGGTAGTGTAAGTTCATGGCTTCTCAGCCTCCTTCCCCACTGAAATACTACAATGATAGATATCTTTATTTGTGGTTTTTAAAAGCAATTGCCACTGTGTAGTTTTGGAAGAAAAATCTCCCTTAATTCTCATGTATGTATGTATGTAGAATGTTCTTCATCATTAACCATCATCTTTAGTCGTGGGAATTTTATTTTTTCATCAAAATGAGGTATTGGTCTTGTTTTGAACCAAAATTTATATCATTCTCTTTAAACACTTAAATCCGTGATGTAATTTGAGAGTGGTCATTCTGGGAATGATCTAAAAAGCTTAGGAAGCGAATTGTCTTTTCTATTTCCATCTTAACTATAGTGCTTTTGCTGTCTAAAGTTATACAAAGAAACAACTAAATAGAATGTATGCAAGCACATGTGTCTGTGTGCACATGCTCACACATGTAGATAAAGCAACAACCACTTAAAAATTATTAATGACCTTTAGGCAAGTAGGAGAAGACTATGTATATGTACTCTGGATGATCAGAACTTGAATCTTTGTTGACAATTCAGAATTTCTTACAAGATTTTCCCTTCCTTTTTTCAGTAATTTAATGAGTTCCTTTAAGTGTGACATAGCAAGGAAGAACCCAAACAAAATAATCAAGTTTTACCTGCTAGAAATAATCAATAAAATGTTGGTAAAAGTTCACTTAGAAGTTCCTCTCTTTTCCAATTTGAATAGCTTCTTTTCTTTTTGAAGAAGCTATTTTCTTTTTTTAAAGAATTTTTTAAATGTTTTATTTATTTCTGAGAGAGAGACAGCGTGAGCAGGATAGGGTCAGAGAGAGAGAGGGAGACACAGAATCCAAAGCAGGCTCTAGGCTCTGAGCTAGCTGTTAGCACAGAGCCTGACGCGGGGCTCGAACCCACGAACTGGGAGATCATGACCTGAGCCAAAGTTGGACGCTTAACCGACTGAGCCACCCAGGCGCCCTGAAGCTGTTTTCTTTTCATATGATTAGAGGTGGTCTCTAAACCATTGGATTATGTGGTCATTAACCAGTATTTTCAGCTAATGAAAATTTGAATTACCTGAAAGAAAAACACAGTTATTGTAAGGGCCACTAAGTAAATCTTAAATATTTTTCTCTCAATTTATCATATTAAGATAAATATNAGCTCCCTAGGGTGATTAACTAAGAAAATATCAAGAAAAGGGACATTTATTATAGCATAATAATTTTACATTACAATATCACTCACGTAAAAGAATATAAAGTGTGAATTTTTAAATCAGTCTTGAAACATAATATTTTTTAATGGATTGAGATGAATAAGCTACAGTTTTAGAATATGGGCTCTGAAAATGGAGCAAGATGATAGGGTTTTATTTCTTATATCCCTTTATTATAAAGAATATTATATTTCTTCATAAGGGAATCCCAGTTCAAAACAATTAAGTTGAAACCAGAGTAATTTGGGAATCATAGAAACTGGGCCAAGTGCCTTCCCGAAAGCTTTTAACATAGAAATATCTTGGTGAGCAGATAAGCTCATTTGGAAATTTTTGAACAGTTCTTGCCTAAGGGTCAGCTGTGAAAACCAGAAAGAGGCCTTAGCATTTGGACAAACTCAAAAAGTATGCATTTACATTTCCTCTACAAGGATTTGCACCTATAATACACCTTAAGATAAATATTTTGCCTTTTCCGTTTAGATGTTGACAGTGATTGATTTGTACAGATGGTTAGTTTAAAAATAAGTTTTCCTTTAAGGGCAAGATATGTAAAGATTATATGATTTCTTGTTTCTGGATCACTTTGTCCGTATTGCCATCTTGCTCTCATTCTTCTAATTACTGGATGTGTCCGTGAGTAGCAACTTTTGCCAATGTGTATTCATAATTTATATATACCTTGTAGCTTTATCATAGGATATTCTGTTGTGGATTAGTAGTTGAAAGCTTTTAAATATATTTGCATTGGCAGTTTTCTTAAATTATATAAAGTCCATTCTCCCCCTGCTTTTAGTATATAGATTTTGAATGTAGACTATAGTAAACAAAAATATTAAAAACAGGTTAAAAATTATTAGTAAGACAAAATTACTCAGAAATGGAGGCTCTTTACCACAGTTTTATTGTTATAACAATTTGTGCAGATAATTATTACTAAATAAACTGTTGTCTTTGTGACTAGAAATGGGTGGNCACACATTTGGAATAAGGATGAATAATTAATAGACACTCTTGGGAGGTATGGCCTTAGAGCCTTATACAGAAACTTGGACTTGTCTCAGAAAGAAAGTAATTGTTTGCAGAATTCATAATATGAGTAAAATGGTAGCAAATTATAGTACTTTCACTTAGCATTAAGCTGTCATATTTTTGATGACCAGTCAGTGAAAGGCAACTTTCTGTTGCCCCAAATTTTTCAGTTCTAATGGTTAGAAAGGAAACTTTTGGGGTGAAGAAAATTCTTGACTGCAAAGCATGCATTAAAGTAGCATTTTGATTAAGTAAAGTTTGAAATTAAGTACATGGTCTAATTAAAAACAAGATGGAACAGTTTCGGTTTAGAAAGGCAGTGGATTGTTTTCATAGTTGCTGTTCTCACACGGCTACAGAAGAATTTTTTTCACTGATTACTTTCTATTCCATTTCTCCTTCATAAAATCATAGGATTTTAGAGTTGGAAGGAATGCAGATGTCTTTAATACAATTCCCTTATTCTACTAATGAGGAAACTGAATTTCAGGAGAAGTCACTGAGCTTGTTAGAGGCCAAGTTGGAATGAAAACCCTGGCTTGTGACACCTACTCCATTTCTCTCTTTGCTGGACATTTCCACTCAAGTTAAATTTAAAAATATATTGAAGGGTGAGATATCATTTAAAGTCTCCAGAAAATGTCCAAAGGGCATATAGCAATTGAAAAAAATACTGATTCAAGAAAACCTTTTAAGTATCAGTAGAAACAGCAAGAGTCTGTGGCCTCTGCACTTGCTCTACCATACCAGGTCTGTCTTACAGAAGCTCCACCTTGGGTGCTCTATTCTTGGCAGCCATGGTGAAGATCTTTGGAGGAGGTAGGACTCCTCCCCCCAGCTCTCACCCTGGGGCTGTGGTTTCCCTTCAACTCTGTGTTGCAGAAATTTATTCTACACAGGCACAGCCAAAAGGACTGATCCCTTCCACTACCCAGCCTCCATTCTTTGAGTCGAAGCACTATTCTGTGTGCAGGCTGAGAATATGGAGGCCCTGAATTTTTCCACCCTAGCTCNAGTAAAAGTTTGAGTGTTTCACTCAAGGAGAAAACAAAAAAACAAAGAAAACCAAGGACTTCCACCATGCCCCAGTGCCCACTCATAAAGTAGTGGTTTTATTCTGGGCCCCTTACCCCAGCTTTGGTTCAGTGGTGCACAGGTTCTTTCTAAGTGGGAAAATATGCAGTGAAGACAAAGAATTCCACCACTCTGCTAAGTGAATTTGAAACAATGGAGAACTCTGTCCCTAAGGACATTATCAAGAACAGTGGAAATTTTGGTGGAGAGCAATTAGGAGGAGCTGGTGCAAGCAAAGCAGTAGAGCAGCCAGAATTTTAATAAAGAGAAACGAAGAGGAAACCAAAAGGAGCCCTCCTGGGAGCATAGTCAACTCTGGGAATTGAAAAGGCTGTGTGCATGTGCTGGGCTACACCTACTCAGGACAATTAGAGCAGAACATGGGACAGACTTAAAGTATTTCTTAATACACGCAGACCCTTCACACAGAGCAAATATTTTGCTAGCACAGGGCATGTGACCAAACACTGAACAATAAATTGCTCTGATCTAGAGGTTACAATTAGGGACACAGGTTTAAAATGAAAATACCACACATCCTTGGCAATCTAGAAGTCTATGTATATGTCTAAAACTGCTTTCCAGAACAGAGCAGGAACCTCCCAGCTACTAGTCCCTGGTTGAATGTGGGTCAAAAGAAAACCCCCTGACATCTAGCAGCCTCCAACCACATGCATGTCCAATGGTAAAAATCTTGCCAATTAGTACATTACTCCCATCCAGACACAACCGTTAGGCAACTAGACTAGAAGAAATAACATCAGGCTGCACACTGTGGAGCAAATAAACAACCAAGCAAATACCAATCCCCTAGAGGAGGAGGATCATTATCCAGGTTGCTATAAGATACTATTATAAAATATCTATAACAAAAAATTATAAGAAATGCAAAGAAACTGGAAAGTGTGACCCATACACAGGAAAGGCAGGCAATAAATAACACCTTAAGGGGCACAGATGGTGGATGTTGCACACAAAGCTTTATCGATAAAGAAATCAATAAAGGAATATAAAGAAGTTTTTTTTAATATTTTATTTATTTTTGAGAGAGAGAGACAGCGTGAGCAAGGGGAGGGTCAGAGAGAGAGGGAGTTACAGAATCTGAAGCAAGTTCCAGACTCTGAGCTGTCAGCACAGAGCCCTACGCGGGGCTAGAACCCACAAACCATGAGATCATGACCTAAGCCGAAGTCGGATGCTTAACCGACTGAGCCACCCAGGCGCCCCAAGAATTTATTTTTTTGTTTGTTTGTTTGAAACAGTTTTATTTGGAAGATCTGTAGCTGGGGATTCCATTAACATGATTTCACTCAATTAAGTTAGATCAGAGGTAGAGGTGAAGCACCTCATGCCCCAGGACAGGTTCTGTAATACCATACTATTTCCTTTGGGAGGTACCTTTTCTGCATACTTCTTCATGTAGACTGAAGTAATATGTCTGCAATATCACGTGCATGGAAACAAATGCACAGATGACTTTCCAGAGCCCTTTTTATAGGCNATAATCTGAGGTGAAGCACCCCAGCCCCAGGACAGGTTCTGTAATACCATACTATTTCCTTTGGGAGCTACCTTTTCTGCATACTTCTTCGCATAGACTGAAGTAATATGTCTGCAATATCACGTGCATGGAAACATGCACAGATGACTTTCCAGAGCCCTTTTTATAGGCTTCTCTCTTCTCAATATGAGTGTTTATTTTTATGATGAANGTCTTTTAGTTTTATGGGTTGTTTCCTTTGCCGATAACACGGATGGAGCTAAAGGTATTATGCTAAATGAAACAAGTCAGATGGAGAAAGACAAATGTCGCATGCTTTCACTCATGCAGAATATAAGGAAAACAAAACAAGTGAACAAACAAAACAGAAACTCATTGATACAGAAAACAGATTGATGGTTACCAGAGGGAAAGGGGAGATAGAGCTGGGCAAAATAAATGAAAGGGATCAATTATATCCATCAATTGTGATGGAAGGTAACTAGACTTTTCGTGGTGATCACTTTGTAGTCCAAACAGATGTTGAATTATAATGTATACCTGAAACTTAGATACCAATTTTACCTCAATAAAAAATACTTTTAAAAAAGGTGGGGGATGCCTGGTTGACTCAGTCGGTTGAGCATCTGACTTGGGCTCCAGTCATGATCTCACATTTCGTTTAAGCCCTGCGTCAGGCTCTGTGCTGACAGCTCAGANTAGATTGGAGAAAATATTTTCAAATAATATATCTGATAAGGTTGTATCCAGAATATATAAAGGATATATAAATACAATTACAGCTCAATAATAAAAAATCTAATAACCCAATTAAAAATGGGCTGAAGATCTGAATAGAAATTTTCCAAAGAAGATATAAAAATATCCAATAAGTACATGAAAAGTTGCTCAACATCATTTGTCATTAGGGAAATGCAAATCAAAACCACAGGGAGATACACTTCACGCTCACTGGATGACTATAATAAATAAGAAAAAATTAGAATGTTGGTAAGGATGGGGAGAAATTTGAACTTTCATACACTGCTGGTAGGAATGTAAAATGGTGCAACTGTTTTGGAAAACAGTCTGATAGTTCCTCAAAATTGCACTTCTAGATAGTAACACCATTCATGATAGCCCAAAAGTGTAAACAACCCAAATGACCATCAACTGATGAATGGATAAAATATTTTATATCCATATCATGGAATGTTACATGGAAATAAAAATAATGAAGTACTAATCCATGTTACATATCAATACCATATATTGTATGCTTCTACTCTAAAACGTGCAAATCTATAGGGATAGAAGGTAGGTGAGTGGTTGCCTAGGGATACGAGTGTGCTGCAGAGGAATGGGAAGTTACTCCTAATGGGTATAAGGTAAGGATATTGCCTGTGTTATCATGTGGCTCATGACACAAGATGTCTTTTGTACATATGTTGTGTTAACCTTAAAAAATAAAACTGCCTGTTACTTTACCTGCAAAAGGTGGGTTTATTCAGGAACAGCAGAAAATTGCAATCTGGGAAAAGCAAGCTATGACAAAACCTTAGGCAAGTCCACCCAACAAAAGAGTGAAATGCTCTTTTATAGAGGAAAGTGAGGAGTTGAGAAAGCTGTTTGGAAAAAAAAAAATGTCTATTGGAGTAACCTGGGAATTCTACATATAGTGGCTTTTCATTGGCTGAGATGTTGCTGGGGAAGAGGAAGTCTTCCTCCTGCTGGGGTAATAAAGTAGTATCCATGGTTCAAGGCCTCTTCCAAAGTCTCCTTCTATTGGGCCTGCAACTGACTGTGAGTGGTAGGGTGTGAGAGCACCCCCTACTAAACCTCCCAACTCTTTTAGTGAGATTTCCCTTTAGTAATTTTCACATTTCCTCCTTTTGATCAAGATCTTTTTTTGAAAGCCTCACTGATCAGTAGTCAGGTCCTTTATATTTAGTAGGACTTTTTTTTCCCCACAGTGCCCGGAAGGACCTTTTATGACTACCATGTACTACATCAGAGGGAAACTGCATAGTAGGTGGAAACCACTTAAGGCCACATGTGAGTAAAAAGGAAGATGAGGAGGGAGAAACTCTCAGGCACTTCCCATCTAAAGTCTACATCTTCTCAAGGTCATAAGTATTGGAGATCATCTTGAAGCACTGACTCATCATCATCTTACTGGGTACATATTTTCTTTTCCTTTTTTTTTAATTCTCAAGTTTATTTTTTTAATAGTTTATTGTCAAGTTGGTTTACATAAAACACCCAGTGCTCATCCCAACAAGTAGCCTACTCCATGCCCATTACTCCCCTTTCCTCTCCCCCACTCCCTCTCAGCCCTCAGTTTGTTCTCAGCATTCAAGAGTATCTCATGGTTTGCCTCCCTCCCTCTCCCCCACTATTTTTCCCCTTGTTCTCCTGCTTCATCCTCCGTTAACTTCCTCCTAATCCATCTATATGTGCAAACATATGGTATTTATCCTTCTCTCCCTGACTTATTTCTCTCAGAATAACACCCTCTAGTTCCATTCATTTTGCTACACATGGCCAGATTTCATTCTTTCTCATTGCCATGTAGTATTCCCTTGTATAAATAAACTACATCTTCTTGATCCATTCATCAGTTGATGGACACTTAGGCTCTTTCCATGTTTTACCTATTGTTGAGAGTGCTGCTATGAACATTGGGTACATGTGCCCCTATGCATCAGCACTCCTATATCCCTTGGGGGAATTCCTAGCAGTGCTACTGCTGGGTCATAGGGTAGTTTTGCAAATGTTTTGAGGAACCCCCACACTGTTTTCCAGAGGGGTTGCACCAANGGCCCGATTTTATCTTCCCCAGTTCGCACTCACGTTAGAAGGCTTTCTCAGTGGATTCTGTAAGGTTTCCTATGGCTTTAGATCTCTTCCGTGAGATATGGGGGCGAGTGCAATGTACGGAGCTCCCTACTTCTCCGCCATCCTGCCCCCTCCACCAGGTGTGAGGGGTTTCATCTGTATCCAAATGTAGTCCTTGTTTCAAGATCCAATACCCTCAGTGTCTAACCTGAATCTGGGTAAACTGCTATTGTTCTCTCGAGACTTTATGTCCTTTAAAGGCTAAAAGTTTAACCTGTGGATGCTATTTTCCTGTAAAGAGATTTGAGAAGGGGGAGTAGAGAAGCAAATTATCTGCATATTGTAACAAACTAGACTCGGCAGAAAATTTTATTATCATTTAAATCAGTTTTTAAGGTTTTTGAAAAGGAAAGGACTCTGTGAAACCCTGGCATTTCTGCCTAGGGGTATTTCCATTCTTCCCAAGTGAAAGCAAAAAGATAATGGCTACCTTAATCAACTGGAATACTAAAAATGCTCTGCATAAGTTAATTACACTGAAAAGTTTGCTTTCAGTGGTAATGGATATCAGTAGTGTAGCCAGTGGTAATGGATATCAGTAGTGTAGCAGGTGTGGGGAGGGCGGTTAGGAACAATTGGATACCAAGGGATAACAATGTTATTTTGTATTCAGGGCTCCTTAGACAATCCTCAGTCCTCAGCCATTGGGTTTTCTCACAGGGAAAATAGGGGTGTTACAGGGACTCATGCTGGGAATAATGAGACCCTGGTCCTTATAATCTGTTGTAGGCTTGATGCTCTCAAGGCTTCTTTACTTATAGGCATTGATTCTGGAGAGAGATTTTGAGCAATCTACCTAAATCTTGGAGGTGCAGTATGGATTCTGCCAATATCAGCTGAGGATTTTGCCCATTTTTGCCCATTAGGATGGTAGTTGATCTAATAGGTATAAATGACCAGTGTTCCTAGATTCAGCTATAGTGCCTTCAGAGACAGAGTATAGGTAAGATGCTGAAGTGTTAATTATTTCTTCTGGTTGGCGATTTTGATTACTACTGTCGAATTAGAGAATTGTTTCCCCCTTTTGGAAAAATCCTGGCATGATAATTTTCTATGAAATATGGGGCCAATAAATGAATAGTGGTGGAGAAACTAAGGAGGAAAAGGATGAGTATCCCACAAAGAGCCTAGGCAGAATGGAATAGGTTAAGAGACAGGAATCTGTTGAGGCTTATTAAATACCACCACTACTTCAACTGTTTTAGCACTCTAAGGCAGGGACTGCTTTATAGCAGTGGGGTTAACCACCAGAATTGTAGCTCTAGT
>NW_027529520.1:32436-32800 GCF_008692635.1 Crocuta crocuta | reverse complement strand
GAAGAGTGTTTTTCAAAGCCATTTAAGGAGGAAGATGGGCGGAGGAGGATGCCTGGGTGACTCAGTCGGTAAAGCATCCAACTTCGGCTCAGGTCATGATCTCACTGTTCAAGCCCCGCATCAGATCCTCTCTCTCTCTCTCTCTCAAAAATAAACAAACATTTTTTTTAATTTTTATTTTTATTTATTTTTTATCTGAAGGTGTTTTATTTTAAAATATTTGGACTTCCAGTTCCTTAATTTTTTTTTTTTACAAATAGTTTATTGTCAAATTAGTTTCCACATAACACTCAGTGCTCATCCCCACAAGTGTCCTCCTCCATGCCCATCCCCCCCTCCCCCCCACATCCATCAGTCCTCAGTT
>NW_027529520.1:31116-31751 GCF_008692635.1 Crocuta crocuta | reverse complement strand
TTGAGAACTTCTATAGTTCCTCAGAGCCCCATCACTGGGAATTAGGGGGACATTGGAAAAGTTGATTTGAGGCCTAAAAGTGCCTGGAGCACTTAAATTTGTAACAATCTCTTTTTTAATGCCTTGTTTCTTTGCAATAATACCATAAACTAGAAGGTTTTTGGTTTTCTTTAGGGGTCTACATTTGCTGAAGTTAAAAATTGAGAATTTTAGGGGCGCCTGGGTGGCTCAGTCGATTAGGCACCGACTTCGGCTCAGGTCATGATCTCACAGTTGGTGGGTTCGAGCCCCGCGTCGGGCTCTGTGCTGACAGCCAGCTCAGAGCTTGGAGCCTGTTTCCGATTCTGTGTCTCGCTCTCTCTCTGACCCTCCCCTGCTTGCGCTGTCTCTCTCTCTCTCTCTCTCTCTCAGAAATAAANGAACATATTCATAAGATTTGTGTGCAAGCCTGAATTTTGTTCCAATCATCAGGCTTAGAAAAAACTGTGGGGCATCTGGGTGGCTCAGTTGGTTAAGTATCTAAACTCTTGATTTCTGTCTAGGGCATGATCCCATGGTTCATGGGATTGAGCCCTATGTCAGGCTCTATGCTGACAGCTCAGGGCCTGCTTGGGATTCTCTCTCTCTGCCTTTCC
>NW_027529520.1:30423-30721 GCF_008692635.1 Crocuta crocuta | reverse complement strand
AAGTTAGGGGTTTGTTTCCCTAAATCCCGTTCATAATGTTCCCTTCTGGCTAGTTTGATTCAATGTTTGACCTGGTCCTCACCAACAAACATGTGGACTAATTGATATAAATCTGAAAAACCAGGTGTTAAGTTTAAATAGCTACACTACAATTCTTAGCAAACCTATGGGGGCCCTCAGTCACGTTAAGAAACTCTTTAACCATGGCTTGCAATTCAGCTTTATACCAGGGAACATAAGAAAGTTGAAGTTTAGTTTGATCCTCAGAAAATTTAAAGAGACAGGTTCTGGAAGGTTC
>NW_027529520.1:24955-30368 GCF_008692635.1 Crocuta crocuta | reverse complement strand
ACTAAAGACAAAGAAGACTGAAGAGGAAAAAAAGGGGCCTCAGAAGCCATTTTGACTTTGTTAAATTGTTTTCCTCAGTTAATTTAGAAATAATATTTTGCAGAAGAAACTTAAATCCTGAAAATATCTGGAAGCCTCAAGGTGCCATTTTTTTAAACGTTTATTTTTTATTTTTGAGAGACAGGGTGTGAGCAGGGGAGGTGCAGAGAGAGAAGGAAACACAGATTCAGAAGCAAGCTCCAGGCTCTGAGCTGTCAGCACAGAGCCTGAGGAGGAGCTCGAACTCACGAACTGCGAGATCATGACCTGAGGCAAAGTTGGCCACTTAACCAACTGAGCCACCCAGGCGCCCCTCAAGGTACCATTTAAAACCAGCATCTCATTCAGGGTTTCCCCCCCCACCCTCCTTTTCTCTTGAGAAGCTGTGAATTTCTAATTTGATTTTGAGTGAAACAAGTTTGGTAAGATTGGATGTTTTCCATATTGGCCATTGAATTTCTAAATTACTTTTGGTTAAAATACTCCACCAAAAAATTGCTAGAACTGATATATGAACTCAGTCAAGTTGCAGGATACAAAATCAACATACAGAAATCTGTTGCATTTCTAGACACCAATAATAAATCTGCAGAAAGAGAAATCAAGGAATCAATCCCCTTTACAATTATACCAAAAACCACAAGGTGCCCAGGAGTTAACCTAACCAAAGAGGGGAAACACCTGTACTCTGAAAACTATAAAACACTGATGAAAGAAATTGAAGATGACACAAAGAAATGGAAAGACATTGCATGCTCATGGATCAGAAGAACAAGTATTGTTCAAATGTCTATATTACACAAAGCAATCTACATATTTAATGCAATCTCTATCAAAATACTAACAGTGTTTTCCACAGAGCAAGGACAAACAATCCTGAAATTTGTATGGAACTACAAAAGACTTCAAATAGCCAAAGCAACCTTGAAAAGCAAAGCAAAGCTGGAGGCATCATAATTCCAGACTTCAAGTTATATTACAAAGCTGTAGTGATGAAAACAGTATGACATTGGCACAAGAATAGACACATAGATTAATAAAACAGAATAGAAATTCCAGAAATGAACCAAAAACTATATGGTTAATTAATTTTTGAGAAAGCAGGAAATAATATCCAGTGGAACAAATGCAGTCTTTTCAATAAATAATGTTAGGAAAACTGGACAGCAACATGCAAAAGAATTAAACTGGTCCATTTCGTTACACCATACACAAAAATTAATTCAAAATGTATGAAAGACTTAGATGTGAGACAGGAAACCATCAAAATCCTGGAGGAGAACATAGGCAGTAACCTTTTTGACATTGGCCATAGTAACTTCTTACTAGTATGTCTCCTGAGGCAAGGAAAACAAAAACAAAAGTAAACTTTTGGGACTTCATCAAGATAAAAAGCTTCTGTACTGTGAAGAAAACAATCAACAAAATTAAAAGGTGTGCTGCAGAATAGGATAAGATATTTGCAAATGACATATCTGATAAAGAGTACCCAAAATCCATAAAGAACTATCAAACTCAAAACCCAGAAAAACAAATAATCCAGTTAAGAAATGGACAGAAGACATGAATAGGCATTTTTCCAAAGAACTACAGATGGCCAGCAACATATGAAAGGAGATGCTCAACATCACTGATCATCAGGGAAAAACAAATCAAACCTACAATGAGATTCCACCTCACACCGGTCAGAAAGGCTGAAATTAACAACAGAAGGAACAACAGTTGTTGGTGAGGATGTGGGGAATGAGGAACCCTCTTACACTGTTGGTGGGAATGTAAACTGGTGCAGTCATTGTGGAAAACAGTATGGAATTTTCTCAAAAAGTTAAAAATAGAACTACCCTATGATCCAGCAATTGAACAACTAGGTATTTACCCAAAGAACACAAAAATACTAACTCAAAGGTATACATGCAATCCTTTATAGCAGCATTATCAACAATAGCCAACTATGGGAAGAGCCCCAGTGTCCATTGACTGATTAATGGCAAAGAAGATACACACACACACACACACACACACACACACACACACAATGGAATATTAGCCACAAAAAAGAATGAAATCTTGCCATTTGCAATGACATGGATGGAGCTAGAGTATTATGCTAAGCAAAATAAGTCAGAGTAAGACAAATACCATATGATTTCACTCATGTGGAATTTAAGAAACAAAACATAGAAGCAAAGGGTGAAAAAAGAAAGAGACCGAGCGAGAGAGGGAGAGAGAATGAGAGAGAAACCAAGAATCAGACTCTTAACTCTAGAGAACAAACTGATGGTGACCAGAGGGAGGTGGGGGTGCGTTAAATAGGTGATGGGGATTAAGGAGTGCACTTGTGATGAGCAATGGGTATGGTATGTAAGTGTTGAATGACTTAATAGCTAATATTACACTGTATGTAACTGAAATTTAAATAAAAACTTAAAAAGTAAAACAAAGAAAAAACAACTTTTGGCTAAGTTACTCCACTTAATTATAAAACTGCATTCCAGAGAAGGACAGATACCATATGTTTTCATATATATGTGGATTAAGAGAAACTTAACAGAGGACTATGGGGGAGGAGAAGGGAAAAATAGTTGGGGAGAGGGAGGGAGGCAAACCATGAGAGACTCTTGAATGCTGAGAACAAAATGAGGGCTGATGGGGGTGGGGGAGAATGAAATAGGGTGATGGGCATGGAGGAGGGCACTTGTTGGGATGAGCACTGGGTGTTNACGGTACCGCTATTTTGGAAAAAAATAAAAATAAAAAAATAAAAGTGCATTCCAAAGAATCAAAAGTTTTAACCATAAAACTGGCTAGAGTCTCAGAGAGGGGAGGTGGGCTCAAAACATTTTGATGACTGGGATCCCATTTCTTGGAAGTTTTCCAGGAACAGCCTGGTCCCAGAATGAATCAGACCAAAGACCAGCACAGTTCCAGTAGGAACAGTTCAATCCTAGGTAGGACTCGAATCAAAAGTTAGTGCATTTCCAACAGGCACAGTTCCAACCAAAATAGTCCAATCTTAAGAAGGAGTCAGACCAAAGCCTATACATTTCCAGCTGGCAAAGTTCCAACAAGAACAGTCTCCTAAAAGGAGTCAGAGTAAAGGCTAGCACAGTCTATCAAGAATAATCCACTTCTGAAAAGGAGTCAATTGAAGGCCAAATGAATACATTTACAGATAAAAACAAAAACCAAGGCCTGAAAACAAAACTCAAATAAAGCCTGGAGAGCTCAGACACAAGGCATACTGCTCTAAATCCCAGTGAAAACTTACCCTCAAACACCAGAGTCGGTAAGAAAACAGCCCTATCAGCAGTGTGGGTACCAGAACTTGTTTGTTCACCAACCTTGGAGTCGTTGGGGGTTTTATTTAGATCCCCACGAGAGCCACAAAGTAATGTTAACCTTAAATAAAGATTTTATTTAGTAATGATAGCCACAAAGTAATGATAACCTTAATATAAAAATATTATATCAGCTGAAGATGGGTTTATTCAGGAATAGCAGAGAATTGCAATTTAGGACATGCAAACAAAGACAAAACCATAGGCAAGTCTACTGAACAAAGGAGAGAAGTGCACTTTTTTAGAGGAAAGTGGGAAGTTGGGAAGGCTAGTGTAAACAAAAAGTTTATTGGAGTAAATTAGGAATTCTAAGTATAGTGACTTTTTATTGGCTGAGTTGTGACTGTCTCTTATTGGCTGTGCTGTTGCTGAGGGAAGAGGAAGATTCCCTTCCTCCTGCTGGGGTAGTAAAGTAGTATCCACTTGCAAGGTCTGTCTTTTCCTGTTGGATCTGCAGTTGACTATGAGTGGTGGCATGAGACCTCTCCTGCCAAACCTCCGGACTTTTATTTTAATGAGGTTTCCCTTTATTAATCTTCACAGCTGACATTGTAGTATATTGCTACTATTTTACTTCTGTATTCCAAGAAATCATGCCATTGAAGTAAGAAGTCAATATCCTCAAGCAGTTTTTCTTCTGATTTTAATTATAGGAGTCTCCAACTGCTATTTGGAAAGGTTCATTTACCTAAAACATTTTTAATGATGATGATTTTTAAAAAATCTCTACAGATGCTACCCTTAACTATACTCATGAAACATGAATAAACTCTTCTTCTACTTGTAATATTAGATGCCAGGTTGTTTATGAAGAAAAACCACTATATAAATTAGAAGCTGTAAGTTTATACAAAAGATGCAATTGTAAATTAAGTAATAAATTATTGTAAATTAAATTCATTAATAAATAATTTCATAGTTGTGTGGAATATCAAAATTGGAGGAAATCTCAGAAGATTTAGTCCAGGGAACAGTGAACTTTTTTTGTAAAAGAAGTATCTAAATATTCCATAGTCCTGGAGGTTTCTGATTTTTCCTATGCTCGGCTCTTTAATTTAGCTTGTAAGTTTTCCTGGCTATGCATGCTCCTTACTTCTATTTATTTTTCTTTTCATGAAGTATCTAGCATCCATTTGTACAGTAAATAACTAGCACTAAAACAATGAACTATTGGCTAGCTTCGTAGTGGTTAGGAATTCTCAGAAATACCTAAAATCTGTAAATTATTGAGTCCTATTCCACCTTTCTACTAACCAACCATATTCATTAACATACGAAAAATGATTGCTTACCCTTTCTTTTATCTCACTTAGCCCACTGGTAGTGGGGGAGCAGCAAAATGACCAAAGGTCTAAAATCTAGAGGAAGAAGAAAGTTTAGGCATTGNGTCTTGAATGAATCAACTGTTCTCCCAGCTGACTTCCTCTCCTAATAAAACTCTGATGGGAAGACTTCTAAGCAGATCACTCAAAAAAGAATGAAAAGAACATCTTTCTAGATTTGTTGCTGAATATCCTCTTCAAAAATTATATTTCAGTTCAGTATTTTGGTTACTCTAAGGTACTGACATTTCTCATAATTTGTCTGTTTTAGGAAAAAAGTGTAAAGTATTATTCAGTGGAGCCTTCATATTGATTTCAAATGGTCATGCCTCTCTAAGGTTTTAGAGATATTAACATTCCTCTTCATATATTAAGATCACATGAAATTCATCAATGTATCATTTAATCTGTAGCTCAGAATACATGTTCTTTGTATGCTCTCTGCATCCATTTCTTAGCCATTCTAATATAATGTTTGAAACTACAGTTAATTTCATTCTTTCTCATTTGTAGCAACATAGATGGAACTTGAGGGTGTTATGCTGAGCGAAATAAGTCAGGCAGAGAAGGACAAATACCATATGTTTGCACGTATAGGAGGATTAGGAGGAACTTAATGGAGGACCATGGGGGAGGAGAAGGGGGAAAATAGTTGGGGAGAGGGAGGGAGGCAAACCATGAGAGACTCTTGAATGCTGAGAACAAACTGAGGGC
>NW_027529520.1:13729-24815 GCF_008692635.1 Crocuta crocuta | reverse complement strand
ACAGATTTGGTAACAATTTTGATTGAATTTCCTAGTTAACAATAAAAAGTTTTCATGCCAGGGTAACAAGGGCTCATATAAAAGATTTCATAGTAAGTAATATCATTCATTCAATAAATAGTATGGAGAAACATGTAAAAATGTGAGAACAAACACAGGGCTATGTGATGACAGAAGCAGAGATTGGAGTGATTGCATTCACAAGCCAAGGAATGTCTGGGGCTACCGGAAGCTAGAAGATACAAGAAAAAATCCTCCCCCTGAGATTTGAAAGGACCATGGCCCTGCTAACACCTTAATTTTAGATGTCTAACCTTCAGAACTATGATGAAGTGGCAGTACAGACGGGTTGAGCAGCAAGCCCAAAGTCAACCAACTGACACCAAGCACAGGTAGGATCTGTTCCACATCTCAGCTAACTAATGTATCTGCAGTTTTGTTGGAGTAAATAAGTAGTCCTCAACTCCTTTAACTCCTCAATATCTCTGAAGAACCCAGGAAAAGTGAAGAACCCAAATCTGATGGGTGAGAGTTTCCAAGGATGTGGTCAGGGTATGAGCAGAAACCACTGGAGGATTCTATTTTTATTCCATTCAGACAGCATCATACTGCAAAGCTAATTAGGGTGCTTAATGACTAGGGTGAGAGAACATCAATTAAAATGTGCAATCTAATGTCTTTTTCTGGGTTTTATTACATTTAAATTTGTTAATCTAACCACTAGTCTATACAGCTCAGCTGTCCTAAGACAATAAAGCTCAAAACAAAATAAAACCCAGGCTTTCCAGATGTTGGTATAAATCTTTTTTCACAACCTTTCTTAATAAGGTCATGTGGGAACTACTTCTTCATATCTGGCCTCCTAGGATCTTAATACCAGGTCCAAGAACTACAAAGATTCCTTACACTATGCATTTGTGCAAGGTAAGAAAGTTATAATAAGATTTATATTTGTCAATTAGCCTAATCAATTTTAACTGCTCTCTTCTATGTTCAGTTTTAATATGGTTCTGCTAAACAAACCTATAGGATTTATTTCTAAGAGTCACAGGAGACTTCAAAGCAGTTATTTGCAAATCAGGGGCTAAGGAAAAAAGTTACATTATGAAAAAAATTGAAGCAATTCAAAATACAGTATATTTGCTTTCATCAATTTCCTGAGTCAGGAAAGTTCCTTTGCTATCCATAAGGTTATTCATTTGATGTAGTCTCACTTGTTTATTTTGCTTTTGTTGTCTGAGCTTTTGGTATTGTATCCAAAAACTTATTGTCAAGACCGGTGTCAAGGAAATTTCTCCTTATGTTTTCTTCTAGGAGTTTTATGGTTTTAGGTCTTACATTTAATTCTTTAATCCACTTTAAATTATTTAGGGGGCTCTTGGGTGGCTCAGTCAGTTAAGCATCTGACTCTTGATTTCAGCTCACATCATGGTCTCATGTTCATGAGATTGAGCCCTGCATCGTGCATGTGCTGTCAGCACAGAGCTTGCTTGGGATTCTCTCTCTCTCTCTGAACCTCCCTCCCCCCCCCCAACTCAAAATAAAGAAATAAACTTTAAAAAAATAAATTATTTTGTATGGTAATATACAGGTCCAATTTTATTCTTGATATTTAGTTTTCCCAGCACCATTTGAAGGGACTATCCTTTCCCCATTGTATATTCTTAACATCCTTGTTGAAAACTTATTGACCATATATGCTTGAGTTTATTTCCAGGCTCTCTATTCTGTTCTATTGCTCAATCTGGTTTTTTAATTCATTTTTTTTTTGTTTTTTTTCTTTTATAGTTTATTGTCAGGTTGGTCTCCAGATAACACCCAGTGCTCATCCCAACAAGTGCCCTCCTTTATGCCCATCGCCCTTTTCCCCCTCTACCCCACCCCTATCAACCCTCAGTTAATCTGTTGGTTTTTTTTTAATTTTTTAATGTTTTTTAAATTTATTTCTGAGAGACACACACACACCGCATGAGTAGGGGAGGGTCAGAGAGAGAAGGAGACACAAAATCTGAAGCAGGCTCCAGGCTTTGAGCTAGCTGTCAGCACAGAACCCGACACAGGGCTCGAACCCACGAACCGTGAGATCATGACCTGAGCCAAAGTCGGACGCTGAACCGACTGAGGCACCCAGGCGCCCCTCGTTTTTTTAAAAAATATAATTTATTGTCAAATTGGTATCCATACAACACCCAGTGCTCATCCCAACACGTGCCCTTCTCAGTGGTTCAAATCTGTTTTTATATCAGTACCATGCTATTTTGATTACTATAGATTTTAAATATAATTTGAGATCAGGAAATATGATGGTTTCAACTTAATTCTTCTTTCTCAAGATTGCTTTGGATATTCAGGGTCTTTTGTACTTCCATACAAACTTTAGGTTTGCTTTATTTCTGTGAAAAATGCCATTAGAATTTTGTTAAAGGATTGCATTGAATCTATAGATCACTTTCGGTAGTATGGACATTTTAACAATATTCTTCCATTGTATAAATATGGGAGATCTATGTTTATTTGTGCCTTCTTCAATTTATTTCATCAATGTTTTGCTTTTCAGTGTACCTTGGTTAAATTTATTCCTAAGTATTTTATTCTTTTTGATGCTATTGTAAATGATATTGTGTTTTGATTTCCTCTTTAGATAGATCACTTTTGGTATAATGAAATGTAAATTATTTTTGCATGTTGACTTTGTATCCCCCAAATTCACTGAATTTGCTTATTAGATCTAAGAATTTTTTTAATGAAGGCTTTAGGGTTTTCCACATATAGTATCATGTCATCGACAAACATAATTTTACTTCTTCCTTTCAGAATTGGATGCTTTTATTTCCTTTTCTTGTCTAATTGCTCTTGCTAGTATATCCAGTACTATGTTGAATAGAAGTGGTGAAAATGGGTATTATTGCCTTGTACTGATCTTAGAAGTAAAATTTTTCTGTTTTTACCCATTGATTATGTTGTTTCTGGAGCTTTCATAGATAACTTCTACTGTGTTGAGGTTAAGTTCCTTGCATACCCATTGTATTGAAAGTTTTTATCATGAATGATTGTTGAGCTTTTTCAAATGTTTTTCTACATATATTGAGATTATCATATAGTTTTAATCTTTTATTAATGTGGTATATCACAGTGATTGATTTACATATGGTGTGCCAACCTTGCATCTCATGATTAAATCTCACTTAGCCATGGTATATAATCTTTTTATTATGTGGTTGAATTTAGCTTGCTGGTATTTTATTGAGGATTTTTGAATCAATGTTCATCAGAGATATTGGCCTGTAGTTTTCTTATACTGTCTTTTTCTGACTTTGGCATCAGGGTGATGCTGGCCTCATACAATGAGTTTGGAAGTATTCCCTTTACTTTTTTTTTTGGAAAAGTTTGAGAAGGATAGGTATTAATTATTTTGAAAGTGTGTTAGAATTCAGCTGTGAAGCCATCTATTCTAGGAATTTTCTTTGTTGGGAGGTTTTTTAAATTACTACTTCAATTTTCTTAATTGTTATTGGTCTGTTCAGGCTTTCCATTTCTTCAGTCTTGGTAAGTTGCATGTTTCTAGAAATTTATCCATTTTTTCTATGTTATCTACTTTGTTGACATATAATTGTTCATAATAGTCCCTTATGGTCATTTTTATTCCTCAGGCACCCATTTCAATGTCTCTTCTTTCATGTCTGCTTTTATTTATTTGCGAATTTTGTGTTTTTATTCCTAGTCTAGCTATGAATTAGTCTATTTTGTTATTTTCTTCAAAACACAACTCATAGTTTTGTTGATTTTTCTCTACTTTTTTTTTCCATTCTCTATCCGATTTTCCTTCCCTGTTCTAACTTTGGGCTTAATTTGTTCTTCTTTTCTATTTCCTTGAGGTGTGAAATTGGGCTGTTTATATGATATCTTTCTTTTTAATGTAGACATTTATCACTATAAAACCCTCCCTTAGTACTGCTTTTGCTGCATCCCATACAATTTGGTATACTGTATTTTGGTTTGTCTCAAGAAATTATTTCAGTTCTTTTGATTTCATATTTGATCCAATGATTGTTCAAGTATATGTCATTTAATTTCATGTATTTGAATTTTTCCATTTTCTTGCAGATATTGATTTCTGGATTCATTTCATTGTGGCTGGAAAGATACTTGGTATGACTTTGATCTTAAATTTATTAAGAGTTGTTTCATGACATAACATATGATCTATCCTAGAGATGTTCCATGTACATTTGAGAAGAAATGTGTATTTTTCTGCTGTTAGGAGAAAAGTTCTGTATATGTCTGTTAGGTACATTTGGTATTATTTCAGCTGGGTTTTTTTTTTTTTTTTTTCTGTCTAGATGTTATATCCATTATTGAAACTGGGGTATTGAAATCTGCTACAATTATTGCGTTGCTCTCAATTTCTCATTTTTGATCTGTTAATATTTGCTTTATATACTTAGGTGCCCAGATATCTAATGTGTATTTATTTACCTTTGTTATATCTTCCTGTTGAATTGATCCATATACCATTATATATTGACTTTTGTTTCTAGAGATGGTATTTGACTTAAAGTCTACTTTGCCAGATGTAGGTATAGTGACTCCTGATCTGTTTTGGTTATGTGCAATTTGCATGGAATAGTTTTTCCTTCCCTTTACTGTCCTTTATTCATGTATGTATGTCTTTTATTCAAGGACAGCCGATGTATGTCCTTGAACCTAGAGTGAGTTTCCTTTTTTTTCTAACCATTTCATTTTTTAAAAATTTAAATCCAAGTTAGTTAACATATAGTTTAATAATGATTTCAAGAATAGAATTTAGTGATTCATCACTTACATATAACACCCAGTGCTCAACAAGTGACTTCCTCAATGCCCATCACACATTAGCCCATCCCCCCACAGCCAACAACCTGCCAGCAAACCTCAGTTCTCTGTATTTACGAGTCTCTTATGGTTTGCCTTCCTCTCTTTTATCTTATTTTTGCTTCCCTTCACCTATGTTCATGTATTTTCTTTCTGAAATTCCACATATGAGTGAAATCATGATATTTATCTTTGTCTGACTGACTTATTTCACTTAGCATAATACTCTCTAATTCCATCCATGTTGTTACAAATGGCAAGATTTCATTCTTTTTGATCTCTGAGTAGTACTCCATTGTATGTATATGCCACATCTTCTTTATCATTCATCCATTGATGGACATTTGGGCTCTTTCTATACTTTGGTCATTGTCGATAGCGCTGATATAAACATCGAGGTACATGTACCCTTTCAAAATAGCACACGTGTATCCCTTGGGTAAATATCTACTAGTGCAATTTCTGGGTAGTAAGGTAGTTCTAGTTTTAATTTTTTGAGAAACCTTCATACTGTTTTCCAGAGTCACCACACCAGTTTGCAATCCCACCAGCAATGTAAAAGGGTTCCCCTTTCTCCACATCGTCACCAACATCTGTTGTTGCCTGAGTTGTTAATTTTAGCCTTTCTGACAGGTATAAGTTGGCATCTCATTGTCATTTTGATTTGTATTTCCCTAATGATCAGTGATGTGGAGCATCTTTTCATGTGTCTATTAACCATCTAGATGTCTTCATGGAAAAGTGTCTATTCATGTATTCTGCCCATTTCTTCACTGAGTTACTTGTTTTTTGGCTGTTGAGTTGGTAAATTCTTTATAGATTTGGATACTAACCCTTTATCTGATATGTCATTTGCAAATATTTTCTCCTACTCCATTCGTTGCCTTTTAGCTTTGTTAATTATTTCCTTCACTGTGCAGAAGGTTTTTTTTTTTAATCTTGATGAGATCCCAACAGTTCATTTTTGCTTTTGTTTCCCTTGCCTCTGGAGACACGTCAAGTAAGAAGTTGCTGTGGCCAAGGTCAAAGAGGTTGTTGCCTGTGCTCTCCTCTAGGATTTTGATGGCTTCCTGTCACATGTTTTAATCTTTCATCCATTTTGAGTTTATTTTTGTGTATGGTATAAGAAAGTGTTCCAGTTTCATTCTTCTCCATGTCGTTGTCCAGTTTTCCCAGCACCATTGGCCAATGAAACTGTCTTTTTTCAATTCAATAGTCTTTCCTGCTTTGTCAAAGATTAGTTGACCATATGTTTGTGGATCCATTTCTGGGGTCTCTATTCTATTCTGTTCCACTGCTCTATGTGTCTGTTTTTGTACCAATACCATACTGTCTTGATGATTACAGCTTTGTAATACAGCTTAAAGTCTGGAATTTTGATGCCTCCAGGTTTGCTTTGCTTTTTCAACATTACTTTGGTTATTCAGGGTCTTTCATAGTTCCATACAAACTTTGGAATTGTTTGTTCTAGCTCGTGAAGAAATCTGGTGTTACTTTGATAGGGATTGCATTGAATGTGTAGATTGCTTTGGGTAGTATCAACTATTTAACAATATTTGTTCTTCCAATCCATGAGCATGGAATGTTTTTCCATTGTTTTGTGTCTTCTTCAATTTCTTTCATAAGCTTTCTGTAGTTTTCAGCATAAAGACCCTTTACCTCTTTTATTAGGTTTATTCCTAGGTATCTTGTGGTTTTTGGTGTAATTGTAAATGAGATCGATTCCTTTATATCTCTTTCTGATGCTTCATTATTGGTGTATAGAAATGCAACCTATTTCTATACATTGATTTTATGTCCTGCGACTTTGCTGAATTATGTATCATCGCTAGCAGTCTTTCAGTGGAGTCTTCCAGGTAGAGTATCATGTCATCTTAAAAGAGTAAAATTTTGACTTCTTTGCTGATTTGGAAGCCATTTATTTCTTTTTGTTGTCTTATTTCTGAGGCTATTACTTCCACTACTATGTTGAACAACAGTGGTGAGAGTGGACATCCCTGTCCTGTGTCTGATTTTAGGGGGAAAGTTCTCAGTTTTACCCCATTGAGATAATATTAACTGTAGGCCTTTCATATATGGCTTTTATGATGTTAAGGTATGTTCCTTCTACCCCTCCTCTCTTGAGGGCTTTTATTAAGAAAGGATGCTGTATTTTGTCAAATGCTTTTTCTGCATTTATTAACAAGGTCATATGGTTCTTATCCTTTCTTTTATAAATGTGGTGTATCATGTTTATTGATTTGTGAATATTGAACCAGCCCTGCAGCCCAGGTATAAATCCCACTTGATCATAGTGAATAATTCTTTTGATGTACTGTTGAATTTGATTTGCTAGTACCTTGTTGAGAATTGTTCCATCCAGGTTCATCAGAGATATTGGCCTGTAAATTTTCCTTTTTAGTGCTATCTTTGTCTGGTTTTGGAATCAAGATAATG
The DNA here is from genome assembly GCF_008692635.1 of Crocuta crocuta. Lineage (NCBI taxonomy): Eukaryota > Metazoa > Chordata > Mammalia > Carnivora > Hyaenidae > Crocuta > Crocuta crocuta. The sequence continues at coordinate 17,528 of NW_027529520.1, read as the reverse complement.
CTGGCTTCCTAGAATGAGTTTGGAAGGTTTCATTCCATTTCTATTTTTGGTAACAGTTTGAGGAGAATAGGTATTAACTCTTCTTCAAATGTCTGTGAGAATTCTTCTGGGAGGCGATCTGACCCAGGACTCGTATTTGTTGGGAGATTTTTTTTTTTTTTTGATAACTGATTCAGTTTCTTTGCTGGTTATAGGCCTGTTCAAATTTTCTCTTTTTTCCTGTTTGAGTTTTAGTACTATGTGAGTGTCTAGAAATGTGTCCATTTCTTCCAGATTGTCCAGTTTGTTGGCATATATATAATTTTTCATAATATTCTCTTCTAAGTGTTTATGTTTCTGTGGCGTTGGTAGTGATCTCTCCTCTTTCATTTCTGATTATATTTATTTGGGTCCTCTCTTTTCTCTTTGAGAAGTCAGGCTAGGGATTTATCAATTTTATTTATTCTTTTGAAAAACTAACTCTTAGTTTCATTGATCTATTCTACTGTATTTTTATGGATTCTATATTGTTTCTGCTCTAATAATTATTTCCCTTCTTCTGCTAGCTTTGGGATTTATTTGCCACTTGTTTTCTAGCTCCTTTAGGTGTAAGGTTAAGTAGTGTATTTGGGACCTCTCTTGCTTTTTGAGATAGGCCTGAATTGAAAAGTATTTTCCTCTTAAGAATGCCTTGGCTGCATTCCAAAGGTTTTGGACTGTTTTCATTTACATATGCTTCCATGTATTTTTTAATTTCTTCTTTAATTTCCTGGTTAACCCATTCATCCTTTAGTAGGAGGTACTTTAACCTCCATGGATTTGAGTGTTTTCCAGATTTTTTCTAGTGGTCAATTTCAAGTTTCATAGTATCATGATCTGAAAATATGTATAGCACAATTTCGATAATTTGTACTTGTTGAGGCTGATTTGTGATTTGGCCCAGTGTGTCATTCAGAGCCTTGTTTCCTTGTTGATTTTCTGCTTAAATGATTTGTCAATTGTAGTAAGTGAAGTATTAAAGTCTTCTAAAATTATGGTGTTATTATCAATGAGTTTGCTTATGTTTGTGATTAACTGATTTATGTATTTGAGTGCTTTCATGTTGGAGGCATAGATATTTACAGTTGTTAGATCTTGATGGATAGACCTGTTAATTATGATATAATGCCCTTTTTCATCTCTTGTTACAGTCTTTGTTTTATTTTATTTTATTTTTCTGTGATTTTTGCCGTTTTAAATCTTTTTTGTTTATTAAATAATTTATTGTCAAGTTGGTTTCCATACAACACCCAGTGCTCATCCCAACAAGTACCCTCCTCCATGCCCATCACCCCCCTTCCCTCTCTCTCACCCCTATCAGCCCTCAGTTGGTTGTCAGCATTCGAGAGTCTCTCATGGTTTGCCTCCCTCCCTCTCCCCCACTATTTTTCCCCTTCTCTTCCCCTGTGGTTCTCCATTAAGTTCCTCCTAACCCTCCTATACGTGCAAACATATGGTATCTGTCCTTCTCTGCCTGACTTATTTGCTCAGCATAACACCCTCAAGTTCCATCCATGTTGCTACACATGACCAGATTTCATTCTTTCTCATTGCCATGTAATATTCCATTGTATAGATTAACCACATCTTCTTGATCCATTCGTCCATCGATGGACACTTAGGCTCTTGCCATGTTTTACCTATTGTTGAGAGTGCTGCTATGAACATTGTGTNTCCCAACAAATAAGAGCCCTGGGCCAAATGGCTTCCCTGGGGAGTTCTACCAGACATTTAAAACAGAGTTAATACCCATTCTTCTCAAGCTATTCCAAGACATAGAAATCGAAGGAAAATTTCTGGGCTCATTCTAAAAAGCCAGCATTACTTTGATTCCCAAGCCAGACAGAGACCCAGCAAAAAAAGAGAACTATAGGCCAATATTGTTGATGAATACGGATGCAAAAATCCTCAACAAGATACTTGCAAATCGAATGCTACAACACATATAAAGAATTATCCACCATGATCAAGTGGGATTCATTCCTGGGTTACAGGGCTGGTTCAATATTCTCAAATCAATCAATGTGATACATCACATCAACAAAAGAAAAGATAAAAACCATATGATCCTGTCGATAGTCACAGTCTTTGTTTTAAAATCTAGTTTTTCTGATATAAGCATGGCTACTCTGGCTTTCTTTTGATGTTCATTGTCATGATAGGTGGTTCTCCATCCCCTTACTTTCAATCTGCAGGTGTCTTTACATCTAAAATGAGTCTTTTTTATAGGTAGCTAATAGATGGATCTTGGGGTTTTTATCCATTCTGATACCCTATGTCTCTTTATTGGGGCGTTGAGTCCATTTACATTGAGAGTGATTCTTGAAAGATATGAATTTAGTGCCACTGTGTTCTTTGTAGATTTTGTGTTTCTGGTGATGTTAGTTGACAGAATAGGCGGATCAGGATTTTCTCATCCCTCAAACACAGCTATATTGAGGTCAGATCACTTGGAACCTCCAGGAAATAGATCTCTGGAGCGGCAGAAAGATGTCCACAGTTGGAGGGTGATAGCTTGGCAGGACTAAGGTGCGTGTATGTGAGTCAAGGGAGATAAAATGCTGGAGCTATGGAGGAGAGAGAACCCCTTCTGTGGAGAGACAAAAGGGTGAGAAAGAGAGAGGGGATGTGAAAGTGCAGCATAGAATTAGCACACGAGGAAATCCTTTTGAAACTATGGACTGGGGTGTGAGAAGTACTGAGTGTCCCAGTTCATTTTTGTAAACAGCTTTTGGAGCTGAAACTCTGAGGTTTTGGAAGTGTGTGACTTTTGTGGAGTGGAGCCTTGGCCTGTGCTCCTGGGGAGGAGGGTGCTGACCTTGGAGTGCATACTGTGGTGTAGTGATCTCTGGGGCACACTGGGAGGGAACAGTCCCCTTCCTAGTGTACTTTGGGAAAAGGGTTTATTGCCTCCCCAAAGACAAAATATCCTGCATGTGCCAACCAAAGACCTTTCATCAGCAGTGTGAAGAGGTTCTACTCCTGGGGAGGGTAACAGATCTACATGATGCCACATCCATTAAGACTCTGAGTTTTGAATGCCAGCCAAGCACCTAGGAGAAGGCTTAGGAGAAATTGTGGAGCAGGGCAAGCTGACTGCCCTTGCTCTTCTTTTTTTTCTTTTTTTTTTTTTAATTTTATGTCTTTATTTTTTTATTTTGAGAGAGAGCGAGCGGGGAAGGGGCAGAGAGAGAGAGACACACACAGAATCTGAAGCATGCCCTTGCTCTACTGTGAGGGCTGCCTTAACAGTGGGGGGTTCAAATCCCCAGTCTGGGGTGGAGACAGTGGGTTGGTGCCATTTTCCCCCCAACACCAACATGGTGGGACTTCAGAGAGCAATACAGTGGCCCCTTAGTGGAAGTGGGACACACTTACACCAAACCTTGCCACTCTGTGCCTGGCATCTGCTTATTTACTGACTGAATGCAGCCGGCCTCTCCTCCAGACCAGCAGAGCCACTGTCTCCAGTTACCAACTGACAACTTTGTTTTTTTTCTTTTTTCCGCCCTCTTCTTTTTTTCTTTTGGAATCAGACTCATAGTTTCTGATTTATTTTTTTGTCATTTCTAATTATATATTCTTTATTTTTTAATTTTTTATTGATATTTTTTATTCTATTCTTTTCCTTCTTTTCTCTTTTCTTCTGCCTTTTTCTTCTTTCTTTTCCTTTCTCATTCCTTGGACTCAGCCTTATAGTTTTTTGATTCTCTGTTTGGTTTTCATTTCTCCCCTTTCCTTTTTCTCTTTTTATGGGATCAAGCTTCCCATTCCCCCTTTT
>NW_027529520.1:2292-13691 GCF_008692635.1 Crocuta crocuta | reverse complement strand
TTGCTCAAAACAGATATACACAATATATCTGAACAAGAATTTAGAACAAAAAGTTATAACACTACTAGCTGGGCTTGAAAAAGCATAGACGACACCAGAGAAACCCTTGCTGCAGAGATCAAAGACGTAAGAAATATGATGAATTTAAAAGTGCTATAGAGGGGCGCCTGGGTGGCTTAGTCGGTTAAGCGTCTGACTTTCGCTTAGGTCATGGTCTCGCGGTTCGTGGGATCGAGACCCGTGTCGCGCTCTGTGCTGACTGCCAGCTCAGAGCCTGGAGCCTGTTTCAGTCTGTGACTCCCTCTCTCTCTGACCCTCCCCTGCTCACACTCTCTCTCTTTCTCCTAGAAATTAAAAAATAAAATAAAAACATAAAAAAATAAAAATGCTATAGATGAGATGTGAAATAAACTAGATACGGGGTGCCTGGGTGGCTCAGTCAGTTAAACATCCAACTTTAGCTCAGGTCATGAACTCGCAGTTTGTGTTTGAGCCCCACGTGGTGCTGTGTGCTGACAGCTCAGAGCCTGGGGCCTGCTTCAGATTCTGTGTCTCCCTCTCTCTCTCTCTGCCCCTCTCCCTCTCTCAAAAATAAATAAAGATTTAAAAATTAAAAAATAAACTAGTGACAGTGAGGATGGAAGAAGCAGAGGAGAGAATAGGTGAAATAGAAGATAAAATTATGTAAAATAATAAAGCTGACAAAAGATGGGAAGGAGCCAGGCTCATTGAGTCTGATGTGGGGCTTAATCCTACAACCCTGGGATCAAGACCTGAGCTGAAATCAAGAGTCAAACACTCAACTGAGTTACCCAGGTGCCCCTCAATATGTCATTTTTAACTGTGGTTGTCACATCACCCAATTTCAACTGAATCATAAGTAAGATATAGTAGGATATAAAAAGAGACCTGGAGAGGCTGACGAATAATTATTATGTTAATTACCTTCCTTTCTGAGGTTTCCAAGTTATTGCAGAAGGNNNCCCAGCCTAACTTTTCTTCATTTTGCCAGTAAAAACAAAACAAAACAGAAACAAAATAAAAAACAAAAACAAAAAACGTGTCATATTGGGAAGTGGAAAGTCTAGAACAAAAGTTCTCAAAGTGCATTCTGCATGTTCCTGAGATTCTTTTAAGGTCTGTGAGGTCAAAACAGTTTTTATAATTATACTCAGACATTTGCTGTTTTCACTTTCATTTTTTCCCAAGCATATATTATTTTCCAAAGGCTATATTCTATACAATGACATTATTGTTCTGATAGTAAATGGGTATGTTCTTATGTTTTCTAGAATTTTCTAAGGTAGTAGGTCTAGAGTATAACTATGGGGTATGTTCAAACATATAAAAACAACTTCATTTGTTATCATTACTTCTACTGTTTTCATACTGGCTGACTATACTTAAACCTGCAATAATCTCTATAATCTTATTATCTACCTAATCACTATTTTAAAATTCTAGAGTTTTTCATGCCTATGTGGAGAGAGAATATATATTTTTTCTTGTTTTACAGTTATAGTTAATAAAATTTTTCAAAACCTTGTGAATTTTTACACTTTATCTAAAAATTATTTTAGATTTGAATAATATTTTGTACTAAAACTAAGTATTGCTTATATTTTCCTTATACTTAAGAGATGGATTATTGGATTATGAATGGTAGAGTAGAAGAGTCACTTTCTCAATTCATAGCTGCTCCAACCATTTCTAAAGATGCTGAAAATCATTTTCATCTTGAGACTTACATCACAGTAGAGTTGTTGACTCAAGAAAGGGAAGACTATACTCCAGATATATTGGAAAAACTGTAAATTACAATATGATTAGAGCTATTTCTCTTAGCTTTAATGATGTTAATAATTTACCCTATTGTGTCTCATGTGACAACATTTTCAGATAGTGTTATGATACTAGTTAAATTGCAACATCATTTTGAGTTTAATCACTTAGTGATTATAGAAAAAATAATTCAATACTTTAAATATATATGCAATAAGCTCCTTAAATACAAAAATTGTTTATTACTGTTTTACAAACTAGAAATAAAGCCACCAAAGCAATTTATGGATAAATTATGATAAATTTCCTGGAGAAGCAGACACGGTAACTAAGAGACTAATTAAGTCATGTACAGTTGACATTTCTTAATTAATGCTTACTGCATGACAAGTCAGTAAAAGAAATCATGACATTGCCACTTTCCAATGATACAGTAACTTATCTAGTTAACTATTAAGCTGCAAATATAAAGAATGACTTACTATCACATCCTCAGAATTATATTTTTGCCTTATGAATGGATGAACCTACAAATGTGGCTGAAGTCACTGTAAATTCATAAAAATAAAATGGATTAAGGACCTAAACTTGAGACCCAAAGCCATAAAAATCTCAGAAGAGAACAAAGGCAGTAACTTCTCTGACATTAGCCCTAACAACATTTTTCTAGACAAATCTCTTGAGGCAAGGGAAACAAAGCAAAAATAAACTATTGGGACTACATCAAAATAAAAAGCTTCTTCACAGCAAAGGAAACTATTAACTTAAGGACAACTACTGAAGTGGAGAAGATATTTATTTGTAAATGACATATCAAATAAAGGGATAGTATCCAAAATATATTAAGAACTTATACAACTCAACACCAAAACAACAACAAAACAAAACAAAATAACAAAACATAACAAACAAAAAATACAGTATAAAAATGGGCAGAAGACATGAACAGACTTTTCTCCAAAGAAGTCATACAGATTGCTGACAGACACATGAAAAGATGCTCAACATCACTGATCATCAGGGAAATGCAAATCAACATTACAATGAGATATCACCTCACACCTGTCATAATGGCTAAAGTCAAAAACACAAGAAACAAGTGCTGGTGAGGATGTGGAGAAAAAGCAAGTCCTGTGTACTGTTGGTAGGGATGCAAACTGGTGCAGACACCATGGAAAAAATAGAGCTATCATAAACCTAATGCTACATTTTGGGATATTTACCCCCCAAATACATAAACACTAATAGATAAAAGGTACGTGCACCTTTATGTTTGTTGCAGCATAATTTACAATAGCTGAATTGCAGAAGCAGCCCATATGTCCATTGGTAGATGAATGGATAAAGAAGATGTGTGATATATATAACAAACAAAAGGAAAAAAGGAGACAAAGCCAAAAACGGATACACAGATGGTTATTAAGACAGGAGGTAGTTGGGGGATGAATGAAGTAGGNATCTTCTTGATCCATTCGTCTGTTGATGGACACTTAGGCTCTTTCCATGTTTTAGCTATTGTGGAGAGTGTGAGTACACTTCTCTTAATGAGCAATTAACAATATGTAGTTTTTGTTTTTATTTTTACTGAAGGTTTATATTCCTAATTTTTCACAAATTTTTATTCATTCCAGCTAGTTAACATACAGTGCAATATTAGTTTCAGGTGTAGAATTTAGTGATTCATCACGTACATACAACACCCAATGCTCATTACAACAAATGCCCTCTTTAATATCCATCACTGGTTTAGCCCTGCCCCCGCGCCCACCTCCCTCCTAGTCACCATCAGGTTGTTCTCTATAGTTGAGTCTATTTCTTAGTTTGCCTCTCATATTTTCCCTATGTTCATTTATTTTGTTTCTTAAATTTCACATATGAATTAAATCATATGGTATTTGTCTTTCTCTGACTTATTCTGCTTAGCATAATACTCTATAGCTCCATCCTCGTCCTTGCAGATGGCAAGATTTAATTCTTTTCATTCAGTCGATGGACATTTGGGCTCTTTCCATAATCTGGCTATTGTTGATAATGTTGCTATGAGCATCGGGGTACATGTATCCCTTTGAATTAGTATTTTTGTGTCCTTTGGGTAAATACCTAGTAGTGCAAATACTGGATCACAGAATTGTTGAATCACTGTATTTTACACCTAAAGCTATTTTAACACTATATGTTAACTAGACTGAAATTAAAATTTAATAAATGATGGGGCATCTGGGTGGTTCAGTCACTTAAGCGTCCAACTCTTGGTTTTGGCCCAGGTCATGATCTCATGGTTTCATAGGCTCAGGCTGCACATCAGGCTCTGAGCTGGCAGTGTGAAGCCTGCTTGGGATTCTCTCTCTCTCTCCTTCTCTCTCTGCCCCTCCCCCACTGATGCTGTCTCTGACTCTTTCAAAATAAATAAATAAATAAGTAAACTTCAAAAAATGAAAAAAAATACCAGTATTGTTGAAATATGCATATTCCTGAATAACTTTTTTTAAAAATTTTTTATTTATTTCTAGGAGAGAGAGAGAAGAGAGAGAGAGACAGCGTGAGCAGGGGAGGGTCAGAGAGAGAGGGAGATACAGACTCTGAAATAGGCTCCAGGCTCTGAGCTGGCAGTCAGCACAGAGCCCGACGCGGGGCTCGTACCCACGAACCGCGAGATCATGACCTAAGCGAAAGTCGGACGCTTAACCGACTAAGCCACCCAGGCGCCCCATGAGTAACTTTTTTGAATCTCATGGTTTATCCTGGAACAACCATGCCAAAAATTGCAGTCATGGTGCAAAAGCAGTTGTAGATAAAACTGGCTCTTAGCATGAATCAAGATAGTGGTTACCAAACAGTAGTAATAGTATTTGTATTCTTCACCATCATGTACTTATAATAAATAAATTTGCTAATTTTATTTAAGAATATTCTTGATAAAGCACTAAAAGTGAAATCTTGACCATTGAGCACATTTTTTAAAATATTCTGTAAGATAAAATAGAAAGTATACATAAGGCACTTTTACTATATACTGAAACATGATGGCTGTCTTAAGTAAAAGCACTTGTGGATTTGTTTGAGTTGAGAGCTGAGCTTTTTTTTTTCATGGAACACCACTTTCACATGAAAGGAGAAAAGAACATAGCTATTCAGATTTGAGTATTTGACAGACATTTTCTCAAATATTAACGAAGTGAGCAAGGAAAGTAATGAACAATATTTATTACCAATGATACAATTTTACTTCTTAGGAATAAATTCAAATTTTGAAAAACTTGTATCCACCACTCCAAGCCTGAAAGCTTCCCAATACTTAGTGGTCAATAGTGATATTAACAAATGTGATATTTTGGATATTTTATAATGGGATGAGTCAACATATGGAAACTTACATAATTCAGTGAACTAGTATTTTCCATATGAATGATGTGTTTACAAAATCATACATGGGAAAAGGACTTATTTAAAGTGCAAGATAGGAGAGGTGATGCAAGTAGGGAGCTCCGTGCATTTCACTGGCACCCATCTCAAACAGAGAAGGCCTGAAGTCATAGGACACTGAGCCACAGGAGTTTGTGAAGAGAAAGAGACAGAATACACTGGGAAAGCAACCTCATAAGTACATGGGTGCCAACTGGGGAAGATAAAAGCAGGCCGGGACGGTGATACTGATGGAGGGGAGAGAGCCCAGCTCACAGGCAGCCCTGTTGAGTCAAGGGGAAAGGAAAGAGAAACTGAAACTGCTCATAGAACTGTCCCTGGAGAAGAGAAAAGCCTCAGTTTGGAAAGAGAGTGTTTTTTGTTCTAACTGGGGGGCTGACTTTGAACTAGGTGCCCCCCGTCCCAGAGGGCGGCTGGGCTTTCGGCACCATCCCAATGGCGCTGCCGGCCTGAGGCTGCGATCCCCGGGCTTGACGCCAGGGAGCAGGGAGGCGGCGGGCGAGGCTGAGTTCTCCGGACCTGAAGCCTGGCAGCCCTGAAGCAGCAGATCCTAGGTTATGCCCCTGCTTGACCCCTGGGGATCTTAGGCTGTGCCATTCCCCCACCCCTGACTCGAACCCCGGCAGCAGGGAGGCAGCAACCTGCAGTACTGTGTTTCTGGGGGTATCAATAAAGCGTGAGGATTGGGACCTGGACACTAGGCAGGGTGTGGGGAAGAGAACATAGCTCACCTTGGCTACACCCACAGCACAGGGAGATCGGATCCAAAGGAGTGATTTGCCACACTTGGTTGAAAAGGGACTGAGGCGATGCCAATTTTTTCCCCACAACCACCAAGGTGGGGCCTCAAGGAGCAGTCAGCAGAACACAGTGGAGGCGAGACCTGCCTACACCAAAACACGCCCATCCCCGCCAGAGAGCTGCTTTTTTTTGTTTTTTTAACCTGAGCCTGGGGCAAGGCCAACATGGATGCACTGCCATGATTAATCCTAGATAATTCTTTCTATTCAGATATATTCTCCCTTTTCTCATTCATAACCCTCCAATCTGCTGGTCGGGGCACTCTGGTCACTAGTTGGCTTAAACAGTCACATTTAATCCATTCTCTAATGTACATTCTACACCTCCACCGCTACTTATTTTATCTATCTCTGGAGTAATCAGACTATATAGGTTCTCTGACTAACATCTTCGTTTCTTTCTCATTGTCTCTAAACGTATTCTATGATTTCTCCCTCTAAATCAAGCCTCTTAGTCTCTCTACCTGGTCACTTCATTTCGAATTTCTTTTCCTCCCCGCCCTGTCATTTATCTCCTTGTATATGCTCTTCCGTCAGGACTGCATACACCTGGCTCTTTATTTGTAGCTTGGAATTCTGGTTTTATGCCTTTTGACTGTCCTCAGTCTTTAGGGTTTTTTCTTTCTTCTGTTCTTCTTTTTTTAATTTTTATTAATTTTAATTTTTATTATTTATCTTCCCTCCTTCCTCTTTTTTTTTCTTTTTTGTTTTCTTTTGTGATTTATCCCTTCCTTTTTTTTCTTTTTCCCTTTCAGTTTCCGTGTTTATTGGATTTGTCTGTGCATTTGTGTACCTTTGTTCCCTGTGTGTTTGTGTCTGTTTTCTTTTCCAGGACTACCTCAAGAAACAAGCCAAAGTACACATAGTGGAGAGTCCCAAATACCACTACGAGTAGGGAAATAAAATAACCAAAGTCTCAACAAGAGACCAAAAAACACCACTCAAAGAATGGTGAATGGACAGGTCCTGGACAGTCAAAGAGCCCTCTTTAATACAGCAGCACCCGCAGGGGCAGAGTGCATAACAAGTTTTTAAAATTTACAAGATATAGAAAGCTAACCAAAATGATGAAAAGGAAGAACTCTCCTCCAAAGAAATTCCAGGAAGAATTGACAGCTAAGGAACTGCTCAAAACAGATATAAGCAAAACAACTGAACAAGAATTTAGAACAATAGTCATAAAATTAATCGATGGGATTGAAAAAAGCATGGAAGACATCAGAGAAACTATAGCAACAAAGACGCTGGAGCATAAAAATAGTTGTGATGAATTAAAAAATGCTATAAATGAGATGCATAATAAAATGGAGGCATCCAATGCATGGATTGAAGAGGCAGAAAGAAGAATAAGTGCTTTAGAAAACACAATTATAGAAAAAGAGGAAGCTGGGTAAAAGAGAGATAAACTGACCCAGGAACATGGAAGGAGAGTTCAAGAGTTCAGCGATAAAATCAAACAGAACAATATCCATATCATAGGAATTCCAGAAGAGGAAGAAAGAGGGAAAGGTGCTGAAGGAGTCCTGGAACAAATTAAAACAGAGAACCCAACCTGGGGAGGAAGTAGACATTGAAATTCAAGAGGCACAGAAAACTCCCCTCAGAGGTAATTTGAATCAATTTTCTGCATGACATATCATAGAGAAACTGGAAAAATAGAAAAAGAAAGAGAATTTTGAAAGCAGCTAGGAAGAAAAGGGCCCTAACATGCAAAGGGAAACCTATCAGAGTAGTTACAGACCTGTCTAGTGAAATTTGGCAGGCCAGAAAGGAATGGCAGGAAATCTTCAAGGTGAGAAAAAATATGCAGCCAAGAATCCTCTATCCAGCAAGCCTGTCATTCAAAATAGAAGGGGAGATAAAAGTCTTTCCAAACAAACATAAATTGAAAGAATTTGCCACCACTAAACCAGCCCTACAAGAAATCCTGAGGGGGACTCTATGAGGGAAATGTTGCAAGGAACGCAAGATACCAGAGACACCACCACAAGCATGAATCCCACAAAGGACACGGTGACTCTAAACCCATATTTTTCAATAATAACACTGAATGTAAATGGACTGAATGCTCCAATAAAAAGACATAGGGTAGCAGAATGGATATAAAAACAAAATCCATCTATTTGCTGTCTAAAAGAAACTCATTTTAGACTGGAGGACACCTTCAGATTCAATGTAAGGGGATGTAGAAATACATATCATGCTACAGGAAGTCAAAAGAAAGCTGGAGTAGCTATACTTATTTCAGACAAGCTGAACTTTAACATAAAGACAGTAACAAGTGATGAAAAGGGCATTATATAATAATTATAGGGTCTATCCATCAGAGAAGAGCTAACAATTGTAAATGTCTATGCACCGAATATAGAGGGACCTAAATATATAAAACAATTGATCACAAACAGAAACAACCTTATAGATAAGAATGTGCTAATAGTAGGGGACTTTAATACTATTTTAAAGCAATGGATAGATCAACTAGACAGAAAATAACTAAAGAAACAATGGACTTGAATGACACGTTGCATCAGATGCATTTGGCTGATATATTTATTTAAAATTTTTTTAATGTTTTATTTATTTCTGACAGAGGGAGAGAGAGAGTGAGCTCGGCAGTGGGAGCAGGGGAAGGTCAGAGAGAGGGAGAGACACCGAATCTGAAGCAGACTATGGGCTCTGAGCTGACAGCACAGAACCTGACATGGGGCTCGAATCCACAAACCGTGAGTACATGACCTGAGCCAAAGTCGGACACTTAACGGACTGAGCCACCCAGGCGCCCCGATATGTTTAGAACTCTACATCCTGAGGCCATGGAATTCATTTTCTTCTCAAGTGTGCATGGCACATTCTCCAAGATAGATCACATACTGGGACATAAAGCAGTCCTCAATAAATATAAAAGAATTGAGATCATATCATGCACACTTTCAGATCACAATGCTATGAAACTTGAAATCAGTCACAGGAAGAAGGCTGGAAAACCTCCAAAAACATGGAGGTTAAAGAACACCCTACTAAAGAACGAATGGGCCAATCAGGCAATTAGAGGAGAAATTAAAAAATATGTGGAAAAGAATGAAAAAGAAAATACAACAATCCAAACTCTATGGGATACAGCAAATGTAGGCCTAAGAGGAAAGTACATTGCACTCCAGGCCTATTTCAAGAAATTAGAAAAAGCTCAAGTACAATATGTAACAGGGCACCTAAATGAACTAGAGGGAGAGCAACAAGAACACCCCAAACCCAGTAGGAGAGGAGAAATAATAAAACTCAGGGCAGCAATAAACAATACAGAAACCAAAAAAACAGTTGAACAGATCAATGTACCAAGAGTTGGTTTTTTGAAGAAATAAACAAAATTGACAAACCTCTAGCCAGGCTTCTCAAACAGAAAAGAGAGAGTACTTAAATAGACAAAATCATGAATGAAAAAGGACTTATCACAACCAACCCCTCAGAAATACAAGCAATTAGGGGCGCCTGGGAGGCTCAGTCAGTTGAGCCTCCAGCTTCAGCTCAGGTCATGATCTCACGGTTTGTGAGTTTGAGCCCCAAGTTGGGCTCTGTGCTGATAGGTCAGAGCCTGGAGCCTGTCTTCGGATTCTGTGTCTCCCTCTCTCTCTGACCCTTCCCTGCTCATGCTGTCTCTCTCTCTCTCTCTCTCTCTCTCTGAAAAGTAAATAAAAACATCAAAAAAAAAAAGAAATACAAGTAATTATCAGGGAATACTATGAAAAATTATATGCTAACATACTAGACAATTTAGAAGAAATGAACAAATTCCTAAACACACACTCACTACCAAATATCACACGGGAAGAGACAGAAAATCTGCACAGGCCCATAAATAGTGAGGAAATCAAATTAGTTATCAAAAATCTCCCAAAAAGTAAGAGCCCTGGACCTGATGGCTTCCCTGGGGAATTCTACCAGACACTTAAAACAGAATTAATCCATTCTTCTCAACCTATTCCAGAAAATAGAAATCTAAGGAAAACCTCCAGACTCATTTTATGAAGCCGGCATCACTCTGATTCCCAAGCCAGAGATCCAGCAAAAAAAGAGAACTACATGCCAATATGCTTGATGAATACGGATGCAAAAATCCTCAACAAGATACTTGCAAATCGAATTCAACAGCACATAAAAAGAATTATCCACCATTATCAAGTGGGATTCATTCCTGGGTTACAAGGCTCGTTCAATATTCGCAAATGAATCATTGTGATACATCACATTAACAAAAGATAAAAGCCATATGATCCTGTCGATAGATGCAGAAAAAAGCATTTCACAAAATACAGCACCCCTTCTTAATAAAGACCCTCGAGAAAGTCGGGATAGAAGGAACCTACTTAAACATCATCAAAGCCACCTATGAGAAGCCCTCAGCTAACATCATCCTCAACGGGGAAGAACTGAGAGCTTTCCCCCTGAGATCAGGAACACGACAGGGATGTCCACTCTCACCACTGTTGTTTCACATAGTGCTGGAAGTCCTAGCATCAACAATCAGACAACAAAAGGAAATAAAAGGCATCATAATTGGCAAAGAAGAAGTCAAACCTTCACTTTTCGCAGACGACATAATACTCTACATAGAAAACCCAGCAGACTCCACCAGAATTCTACTAGAACTGATCCAAGAATTCAGCAAAGTTGCAGGTTACAAAATCATTGTTCAGAAATCGGTTGCATTTTTATACACCAATAATGAAGCAACAGAAAGAGAAATCAAGACACGGATCCCATTCAAAATTGCACAAAAAACCATAAAATACCCGCGGAGTCAGTTGGATAAGCGTCCGACCTCGGCTCATGTCATGATATCACGGTTGGTGGGTTGGAGGCCGCATTGGGCTCTGTGCTGGCAACTAGCTCAGAGCCTGGAGCCTGCTTCAAATTCAGTATCTCCCTCTCTCTCTGACCCTCCCCTGCCTCTCCCTCAGAAATAAATAAAAACATTTAAAAAATGAAAAAAGAATATTCACAACTATATGAAAAAGTTATTAAAATACTCCCCTTTTTTCCAACTATCTATTCATGTAAGGCCAAATTTCCCTCAACCAAAACAACATATCACAACAGATTGAATCCGGAAACAGATATGAAAATCCAGCCATCTTTGCTTAAGCCAGACATTACAGAGATTTGTAAACGTGTAAAACAGTGCCACCATTCTAATTTGTTGTAAAATATATTTATTCCTGAAATGTTATATCATATCTGTTTTATAATTGGATTATCACTTTAAATACATTTTATAAACAGATATTTTAAATTTTTCTCAGGTTTAATTTCCAATTCAGTAAATATTGAGAGATATAACCCATATGAACAAAAGCTATTTGAAGTCCTTAATGAAATTTATTAATTATAAAAGGGTTC
>NW_027529520.1:1374-2286 GCF_008692635.1 Crocuta crocuta | reverse complement strand
TCCGGGACCAAAATGTTTGAGAAGTGTTCTACTGACTCTAATCTACAAGTATTATTAGAAATGTATGCTCCTGTTAAAGAAATTGGTTTTAATTTTTTTCTAGTTTATATTTTTTAAATATTTTATTTATTTCTGAGAGAGAGAGACAGCGTGAGTAGGGGAGGGTCAGAGAGAGAGGGAATACAGAATCTGAAGCAGGCTCCAGCCTCTGAGCCTGCTGTCAACACANAGCACAGATACCGACGCCGGGCTCGAACCCAGGAACCGTGAGATCATGACCTGAGCCGAAGTCTGATGCTTAACCGACTGAGCCACCCAGGCGCCCCTAGTTTCTATTTTTTAAGGAGAGAAAAAGAGAGAGAGCACACGGGTGAGAGAGAGAGGCAGAGGAAGAGAGAGAGAAAATTTTAAGTAGGCTACGCTTTCAGCACAGAGCCCAATGCAGGGCTTGATCCCATTATCCAGAAAACACAACTGGAACTGAAATCAAGTTGGACACTCAACTGACTGAACCACCTAGGCGCCCAAAGTGAGTGGTTTCTAAACAGATGAAGTCATGGTCACAGCTGTGACTTGGAGTGGGCTATTTGATCTCCATGCAAATTAAGTAAGTTAACCCTTGGAAATGAGTATGGGAAAAAACTGTGGTAGGTGACAC
The DNA here is from genome assembly GCF_008692635.1 of Crocuta crocuta. Taxonomy (NCBI): domain Eukaryota; kingdom Metazoa; phylum Chordata; class Mammalia; order Carnivora; family Hyaenidae; genus Crocuta; species Crocuta crocuta. The sequence continues at coordinate 1,628 of NW_027529520.1, read as the reverse complement.
TTTGGTATATGATACCTAGCATTATACTATTACATTTTTACAAAATTTTACCATTAGCAAAGCATTTTCATACCCAAAGATCATTTTTTAAATTTTTCTTTAAATTTCAGCTAGTTAACATACAGTGTAATATTAGTTTCAGGGGTACAGTTTAATGACTCTACTCTTACATACAATGCCGATGCTCATTACAAGTGTATGCCTTAAACCATATCACCTATTTAACCCATATCCCCATTCATCTATCCTTTGGT
>NW_027529520.1:0-1311 GCF_008692635.1 Crocuta crocuta | reverse complement strand
AAATAGTTTATTGTCAAGTTGGTTTCCATATAACACCCAGTGCTCATCCCCACAAGTGCCCTCCTCCATTCCCATCTACCCCCTCCCCCCATCAGTATTCAGTTTGTTCTCAGTATTCAAAAGTCTTTCATGGTTTGTCTCTCTCCTTCTCCCCCACTATTTCCCCCCTTCTTCTCCCCCTTGGTCCTCAGTTAAGTTCCTACTAATCCTCCTATACGTGCAACCATATGATATTTGTCCTTCTCTGCCTGACTTACTTCGCTCAGCATAACACCCTCATGACCCATCCATGTTGCTACACATGGCCAGATTTCATTCTTTCTCATAGCCATGTAGTATTCCATCNGATAAACCACATCTTCTTGATCCATTCATCTGTTGATGGACACTTAGGCTCTTTCCATGTTTTAGCTATTGTGGAGAGTGCTGCTATGAACATTGGGGTACATGTGCTCCTACATATCAACACTCCTGTATCCCTTGGGTAAATTCCTAGCAGTGCTATTGCTGGGTCATAGGGGAGTTCTATTGTTAAATTTTGAGGAACCCTCACACTGTTTCCCAGAGAGGTTGCACCAGTTTACATTCCCACCAACAGTGCAATAGGGTGCCCGTTTCTCCACATCCTCGCCAGCATCTAGAGTTCTCTGATTTGCTCATTTTAGCCACTCTGACGGTCGTGACATGGTATCTCAGTGTGGTTTTGATTTGTATTTCCCTGATGAGGAGGGATGCTGAGCATCGTTTCATGTGTCTGTTGGCCATCTGGATGTCCTCTTTGGAGAAGTGTCTGTTCATATCTTCTGCCCATTTCTTCACTGGGTTGTTTGTTTTTCGGGCGTGTAGTTTGGTGAGTTCCTTATAGATTCTGGATATTAACCCTTTATCTGATATGTCATTTGCAACTATCTTTTCCCATTCCGTTGGTTGCCTATTAATTTTCTGGGTTGTTTCCTTGGCTGTGCAGAAGCTTTTAATCTTGATGAGGTCCCAATCGTTTATTTTTGCTCTTGATTCCCTTGCTTTTGGGGATGTGTCAAGTAAGAAGTTGCTGCGGTGGAGGTCAAGGAGGTTGTTTCCTGCTTTCTCCTCTAGGGTGTTGATAGTTTCCTGTCTCACGTTCAGGTCCTTTATCCATTTTGAGTTTATTTATGTGCATGGTGTGAGAAAATGATCTAGTTTCATTCTTCTGCATGTTGCTGTCCAGTTCTCCCAACACCATCTGGTAAAAAGGCGGTCTTCTTTCCATTGGATATTCTTTCCTGTTTTGCCAAAGATCAGTTGGCTGTATACTTTTGGGTCCACTTCTGA
>NW_027529519.1:97434-102287 GCF_008692635.1 Crocuta crocuta | reverse complement strand
GAACAAGAATTTAGAATAATAATCATAAAATTAATCTCTGGGCTTGAAAAAATTATGGAGGACAACAAAGAAAATATGGCTACAAGCACCATGGAGCTTAAAAATAGTTATGAGGAATTTAAAAATGTGATAAATGAGATACATAATAAACTGGAGGCTTCCAATGCATGGATTGAAGAGGCAGAAAGGAGAATGAGTGACTTAGAAGACACAATTATAGAAAAAAAGAAACTGAGAAAAAAAGAGATAAACTGATCCAGGACATGAAAGAAAAGTTCGAGAGCTCAGCGATACAATCAAACAGAACAAAATCTGTATCATGGGAATCCCAGAAGAGGAAGAGAGAGGGAAAGGTTCTAAAGGAGTCCTGCAACAAATTATAGCAGAGAACTTCCCCAACCTGTAGAAGGAAGTAGATGCTGAAATTCAAGAGGCACAGAGAACTCCCCTCAGTCGAAACTTGAATCAATCTTCTGCACAACATATCATAGTGAAACAGGCAAAATATGAGAACAAAGAGAGAATTCTGAAAGCATCTAGGGATAAAACGGCCCTAACCTACAAAGGGAAACCTATCAGAGTGGTGACCAGACCTATCTACTGAAACTTGGCAGGCCAGAAAGGAATGGCAGGAGACCTTCAATGTGATGAACAGAAAAAATATGCAGCCAAGAATCCTGTATCCAGCAAGCCAGTCATTCAAAATAGGAGAGACAAAAGTCTTTCCAAATAAACAAAAATGGAAAGAATTTGTCACCACTAAACCAGCCCTACATGAAATCCTGAGGGGGACTCTCTGAGGGAAGTGTTGCAAAGAATGCAAGATGCTAGAGACATCACCACAAACATGAATATCACAAACGACACGATGACCCTAAACCCATATATTTCAATAATAACACTGAATGTAAATGGACTAAATGCCCCAATCAAAGTACATAGGGTAGCAGATTGGATAAAAAAACAAAATCCATCTATTTACTTTCTACACAAAACTTATTTTATACAGGAGGACACCCTCAGATTGAAAGTAAAGGGATGGACAAATATCTATCATGCTACAGGAAGTAAAAAAAAAACTGGGGTAGCTATACTTATATCAAACAAACTGGACTTTAAAGTAAAAACAGTAACAAGGGATGAAGAAGGGCATTATATAATAATTACAGGGTCTATCCATCAGGAAGAACTAACAATTATAAATGTCTACGCACCAAATATGGGAGGACCTAAATACATAAAACAATTAGTCACAAACAGAAACAGTCTTATCGATAAGAAAGTGCTCATAGCAGGGGACTTTAATACTCCACTTACAGCAATGGACAGATCAACTAGACAGAAAATCAATAAAGACACAATGGACTTGAATGACACATTGGAGCAGATGGATTTGACATATATATTTAGAACTTTACATCCTGAGGCTATGGCATTCACATTCTTCTCAAGTGCGCATGGCAAATTCTCCAAGATAGATCCCTTACTGGGACATAAAGAGCCCCCAAGAAATATTAAAAAATTGAGATCATACCATGCACACTTTCAGATCACAATGCTATGAAACACGAAATCAATCACAGGAAGAAATCTGGAAAACCCCCAAAAACATGGAGGCTAAAGAACTACCTAGTAAAGAATGAATGGGCCAATCAGGCAATTAGAGAAGAAATTAAAAAATATATGGAATCAATGAAAATGAGAATACAACAATCCAAACTCTATGGGATGCAGTGAAAGCAGTCCCAAGAGGAAAGTACATTGCACTCTAGGCCTATTTCAAGAAATTAGAAAAAGCACAAGTGCAAAATCTAACAGCGCACCTAAAGCAACAAGAGGGAGAGCAACAAGAGCACTGGAAACCCAGTGGAAGAAGAGAAATAATAAAAATCAGGGAAGAAATAAACAATATAGAAAGCAAAGAAACAGTTGAACAGATCAATGAATCCAAGAGTTGGNAACAGTGTGGAGGTTCCTCAAAAAAATTAACAGTAGAACTCCCCTAGGACCCAGTAATAGCACTTCTAGGAATTTACCCAAGGGATATAGGAGTGCTGTTAGGAATTTACCCAAGGGATATATGAGTAATGATGCATAGGAGCACATGTACCCCAATGTTCATAGCAGCACTCTCAACAATAGCCAAAACATGGAAAGATCCTAAGTGTCCCTCAATGGATGAATGGATCAAGAAGATGTGGTTTATCTATAACTACATGGCAATGAGAAAGAATGAAATCTGGCCATGTGTAGCAACATGGATGGAACTTGAGTGTGTTATGCTGAGCGATGTAAGTCAGGCAGAAAAGGACAGCTACCATATATTAGGAGGAACTTAACGGAGGATCGTGGGGGAGAAGAAGGGGGGGAAATAGTGGGGGATTGGGAGGGAGGGAAACCATGAGAGACTCTTGAATTCTGAGAACATACTGAGGACTGATGAATGTGTGGGGGAGGGTAGGTGATGTGCATGGAGGTGAGCACTTGTGGGGATTAGCACTGGGTATTGTTGGAAACCAACTTGACAATATTTATGAAAAAGAAGAAGAAGAAGAAGAAGAAGAAGAAGAAGAAGAAGAAGAAGAAGAAGAAGAAGAAGAAGAAGAAACAGCAGCAGCAGCAGCAGCAGCAGCAAACCAATGACCAGAGTGCCCAGTCCAGCAGAGGGGAGGGATATGAATGAGACAAGGGAAAATATATCTTAATAGAAAGAATTGATCTAGAATCAATCACGGCAGTGCATCCGTGTTGGTCTTGCCCCAGGCTCCAGTAAAAGAAAAAAAAAAAAAAAAGGGAGCTTTTTAAAGGAGATGAGTGTGGTTTGGCGTAGGCAGGTCTTAGCCTCCACTGAGGTCCTGCAGGCTGCTCCCTGAGGTCCCGCCTTGTTAGTTGTGGGGAGAAAAATGGTGGCGCTCCAGTCCCTTCTGGAATCAAGCATTGAAAATCACTCTTTTGAGTCCAATCTCCCCGTGCCAGGGGCGTAGCCAAGGTGGGCCTTGCTCTATGTCCCAAGCTCTGCCTCGTTTCCAGGTCTTGGTCTGCGCGCTTTATTGATACTGCCCTAAATGTAATCCTGCAGGCCTGCCTGCCTCACAGATGGCGATGGAGCCAAGAGAGCAGCAGAGCAGTTTCAGGATGGGCCCCTTCTCTGCCAGGGATGGACCCAGGAAAGCAGCGGAGCAGTTTCTCCTGGTGCTGCCTGAGACCGGGGCACCCAACCCAAAGTCTGCACCACAGCTAGATATAGGATCACTCTCCGTCTGGAGCTGAGGTTTTTCCTCTTCTCCAGGGACAGTTCTATGAGCAGTTTCAGTCACTCTTTCTTTTCCCCTTGACTTTCTGCAGCTCCTTGGGATGCGGATTCCCTCCTCTCCCTCTATGTCCCAAGGTCCCCGCCTGTTTTTATCTTCCCCAGTTCGCACTCACGCACCTATGAGGTTGTCTTCTTGGTGGACTCTGTCTCTTTCCCTCCCAAACTCCTGCAGTTCAGTGTCCTATGTTCAGGCCTTCTCTATTTGAAAGATGGGGGTGAGCGAAATGTATGGAGCTACCTACTTCTCCACCATCTTGCCTCCGTCTCTCTCTTTTTACATTTTTAAATGTGAAATTTATGTAACTTAAAATTTGTACAATTCAGTGGCATTCAGTAGTTTTAGAATTTTATATGACCAACGTCTCTAATTGGAAAATATTTTCGTTACACCAAAAGAAAGCACTGCACCCATCAAGGAGTCACTCCTTTCTCTTCCCACCAGCTTTTGACAACCACCAAATCAGAAGCAATACGCTTCCTAACTGCATGTATTTGCCTATTCTGCATATTTCATATAAATTGAATCATTCAATATGTGATCTTTATTGTCTGGCGTATTTCACTTAGCATCACACTTGTGAGGTTTATCAATGTTGTAATATGTATCAGTGCTTCACATTTTTATGACTGAATAATGTTCCATTTTATGGACATACTAAATTTTGTTTACCACTCAGCGGTTGATTGACATTTGGATTCTTTACACTGTTTGGTTATTTTGAACCGTGTTGTTATGCACATTTATGGACAGTATTTCTTTGAACACCTTTTTTTATCAATTCTTTTGGATATATACATAGGAGTGAAATTGCTAGGTTATATGGTAATTCTGTGATTAACTTTTTGAGGAATGGTCAAACTGTTTTCTACAATAATTGCATTGCTTTACATGCCTATCAGCAATGAATGAGGGTTCCAACTTCTTCACATCCTCACCAACATTTGCTATTTTCAATGTGTTTTAAATATTTTTTAATGACGGATATCCTAGGGGATATGAATAAGATTGAATTTGCAACAAAACAAGGACAGAAAATCTACTTCAAGTCCACTTTGGCAGACTATCGCATTAACTAGTGGAAACTTTGGTGGATTTCTGCCCAGATTATTAAAATCTGTTGCAGTTAGCACCTTTGGTCACAACCATGATTATCAATAAGTCATAAATATCTTGATTTTTATTAAAAAATCTGTTAGCATACTTCTAGGTATAGATAGATATTGATATATAAATAGAGATAGATATAAATGTAGATAGACATAGATATAGATATATTCCATATATATTGTTATAGATATATAGATGTAATTCATATGTATACACACATGTATATTTGTATACATATATGCACACATATGTGTATGTATATATATATATCCTTAACCCAAATATTCAAAAAGAGAGTAGATCAAGTGTATAGCCAGATGTAGCAACACAACTAGAAAGGGAAAGAAAAACCATACTCAAATTTCATTATGACAAGGTAGAACATCTTTATCCTCTATGAATAAAGTTTTTCTTCATTAACATTAAAGCTTA
>NW_027529519.1:96422-97192 GCF_008692635.1 Crocuta crocuta | reverse complement strand
GCTAAACCCTGGGGCCAGCTCATGATTTCTTTATCATCAATTAAAACTACAATAATTTTCCAGTGATTTCAGTTCTGATCACACTCCTGAGGGAACTGTGCTGCTTGAGTGTGGTAGAGAGCAAAGAGCTCTGTATGAAAATTCTAGCATTGAGAAGCCTCTGGCAAGCCAAAGCTGCTGGATGAGCAGCATAGAGAAATTCATACGAACCTGACACCAAATTATATGACAATTTCTTACTTCCAGAAAACCAGGCCAGGAAATATTTGCCAAAATCAATTATCTCACAGATGAGCCCCACAGCCAAAAACAGCATAAAATACATTAAGAGGGACCAAAATTTGAGTCCCATTTTCTCCTTAAATACATACATTGTATAATTTCCAAATGATATCAATGGTCAGCTAGTGAAGAAACTTCTAGATATCTAGGTTTTCCCATGAATCCAGATATATAAATCAAGACCTAAGGGAGAGGTTCTTAAACATCTGAGAGAAAAGAATCCATAAGGGAAGACTGAATAAAGGTAAGNAAAAGGTAACTGTTAATAGTGGACTTGCCATAGGCAAAAGAATACATGGTGCCTTCCCGCATAGAGAAGAAATTGATGGATGCTTGGGAAGGTCAATACCCTGACAAAAAATAAAAACCTACCGTATTAGCTTGTCTTAGTACCTGAAAATTTCAACATAAGAATCATTCTTTCAGGTTGAAGCATTATTTCCAGGGAAATTCAGAGCCAACATATTAACAAAGAAGGCCGGGATCAA
>NW_027529519.1:93071-95882 GCF_008692635.1 Crocuta crocuta | reverse complement strand
ATTCCTGAAAGATAAGAAATTTTCCACAAAATAGTTTCTATTCATTCTTCCATGATACTTGGAGTAGAAAAAAAATTACTATTTCTTTTTTACTGAAGTATAATTGACATATACCATTATATGTTCAGGTGTACAACATAATGATATGATATTTGTATATATGACAAAATGATCACAATAAATCTAGTTATCTGTCACCACAAATAGTTACAAATTTTTATTCTTGTGATGAGAACTTTTAGAATCTACTCTCTTACTGTCAAATAGGCAATTAGTATTATTAACTATACTTACTATGTTCTACATTATATCCCCATGACTTATTTTATAAGCGGGTGTTTATACATTTTGGCCTCCTTCGCCCATTTCACCCACCCCTTGCCTCTGTCAACTATCAGTCTGTTCTCTGTATATATGAGCTTTTCCCTATTTTTACTTTGATTCCACGTATAAATGAGATCATATAGTATTTGTCTTTGTCTGAATTATTTCCCTTAGCATAAAGCTCTCAAGGTCTATCTATGTTGCTGCAAATGACAAGATTTCATTTTTTATGATTGAATAATATTTCATTGTGTATATATGCCACATTTTAAATTTTAATTCCAGTATAGTTAACATACTGTGTTATATTAGTCTCAGGTGTACAGTACAGTGATTCAACACTTCCATACATCACTCAGTGCTCCTCACAAATGCACTCCTTAGTCCCCACCTATTTCACCCATCCTCCCACCCACCCTATAGTAACCATCAGTTTATTCTCTATAGTCAAGAATCTGTTTCTTGGTTTGTCTCTCTCTCTCTCTCTCCATTTTTTCCATTACTTGTTTTTTTTTGTTTGTTTGTTTCTTAAATTCCACATAGGAGTGAAATCACATGTTATTGTTCTTTCTCTGACTTATTTCACTTAGCATTATAGTCTATAGCTCCTTTCATATTGTTGCAAATGGCAAGATTTGATTCTTTTTATGGCTCAATAATATTCCATTGTATGTATATGCATATATTATGTAATAATGTATATGCCATATATGCATATGTATAATATATACTATTGTGCTTTCAACACTTCCGTATATCACTTTATGCTCATCTTGTCAAGTGCACTCCTTAATCCCCATTACACTTAAGGCACTGTGAAAACAGTATGGAGGTTTCTCACCAAGTTAGAAATAGAACTACCTTGGGGCACCTGGGTGGCTCAGTTGATTAAGCGTCCGACTTCGCTTAGGTCATGATCTCACAGTTCATGGGTTTGAGCCCCGCGTCGGGCTCTGTGCTGACAGCTAGCTCAGAGCCTGGAGCCTGTTTCAGATTCTGTGTCTCCCTCTCTTTCTGACCCTCCCCTGCTCATGCTGACTCTCTCTCACTCTCTCAGAAATAAATAAAACATTAAAAATTTTTGGGAAAAAAAGAAATAAATAAAAACATTAAAAATGTTTTTAAAAAAGAAATAGAACTACCTAATGATCCAGTAGTTGCACTCCTGGGTATTTACCCAAAGAATAAAAAAAACACTAATTCAAAAGGATGCATTCGCCCCTATGTTTATAGCAGCATTGTTTACAATAGACAAGATATGGAAGAAGCCCAAGGGTTCATCAATTGATGAATGGATAAAGAAAATGTGATATATATAATGGAATGTTATATTTGCAATATTTTATTTTTGCTTTTATGTCCCCTACCTCAGGAGACATATCTATAAAAAATGTTGCTATGGTTGATGTCAGAGATATTACTGACTGTGCTCTCTTATAGGATTTTTGTGGTTTGAGGTCTCACATTTAGGTATTTAATTTAATTCATTTGAGCTTATTTTTGTGTATAGGGTAAGAAAGTGGTCCAGATTCATTCTTTCTTATGTAGCTCACCAATTTTCCCAACACCACCGGTTTAAGAGATTTTCTTTTTCCCCTAGCATATTCTTTTCTGCTTTGTCAAAGATTAATTGATCATGTAATTGGGGGGGTTGTTTCTGGAATTTCTATTATGCTTCATTTATCTATGTGTCTATTTTTGTGCCAGTACCATACTGTTTTGATTATTAAAATCTTGTAATATAACATGAAGTCCAGATTTGTGATACCTCCAGCTTTACTTTTCTTTTTCAAAGTTGCTTTGTTGATTCAAGGTCTTTGCAGTTCCACATAAATTTTAGGATTTTTCTAGTTCTGTGAAAAATGTCATCACTATTTTGATAGGGATTGTTTTGGGTAATACAGACATTTTAACAATATTTTTATTGCAATCCATGAACATGTAATGTCTTTTAATTTCTTTGTGTCATCTTCAATTAGTTATGCAAATGTTTTATAGTCTTCAGAGTACAGGTCTTTTACATCTTTGGTTAGGTCTATTTCTAGGTATCCTATTATTTTTTGTTATGCCACATTTTCTTTATCTATTAATCTATCAATGGACATGTAGATTTTTTTTCTATATTTTGGCTACTCTATATAATGCTGCAATAAACATAGAGGTGCATTTATCTTTTTGAGTTCGTGTTTTCATATTCTTCAGACAAATACCCAGAGGTGAAGTTGCTGAATCATATGGTAGTTCCATTTTTAATATTTTGAGGAAAATCAATACTCTTTAACATAGACCCTGTAGTAATTTACATTTCCACCATCAATGCACATGGCTTTCCCCCCCCCACATACTTGTTAACACTTGTTAGTTCTTATTTTTTTGAAAATAACCACTCTAATGGGTGTGAAGTGACATCTCATTGTGGTTCCGATTTGCATTTCCCTGATAATTAGTAATACTGACCATCTTTCCATATACCTACCTGTTCATCTG
>NW_027529519.1:90139-92839 GCF_008692635.1 Crocuta crocuta | reverse complement strand
TTTTCATTTGAAAGTGTTGTGTTTTTTTTTTTTTTTTTGGGAAAATGTCTCTTCAAATATTTTGCCCATTTTTGAAAGCTTGTTTGGAGGTTCTAACAAGAGTTCTAACTGTTCTAACAGCACCAGCTACTCGCATACTCTTGATGGAATAATGGTCCTCTATCAAGGAAGGTTATCCTCTTCAACCAAGTGTGCAGCTTGCAGAGGTACACACATGGAGTGGTGAGGGAGGAAGGGGATACCTGCCTAGCCAGGCAGATCAGGTGAATCAACCATGGTGATCAAAATGAGGTTATATGGTGCAATCAGACCATATTCATATTCTATTTGGCCCATTACTGAATCGAATTGTGTGTCTCTGTGTGTTGTTTTTGCTATTGAGTTGCATGAGTTCTTCATATTTTGGGATGTTAATGCTTTATTAGATATATAAATTGTAAATAGTTTCTCCCATTTAGCAGGTTACCTTTTGATTTTGTAGCTGCCTTCTTTTGCTGTGCAGAGTCTTTTTGGTTTGACATAGTCCCGCTTTATTTTTCCTTTTCTTGCCTTTGTTTTTGGCATTAGATCCAAAAAATTATCGCTAAGATTGATATCAAGAAGCTTACCACCTATGCTTTCCTCTAGGAGTTTTATGGTGTAATGCTTTACATTCAAGTCTTCAAACCATTTTGAGTTAAATTTTGAGTAAGAGGCTAGGCCAGTTTCATTCTTTTGCATACAGCTGTTCAGTTTTCCCAGCACCATTTTTGAAAAGATGGTCCTTTTCCCATTGTATTTTTGTGACTTCTTTGTCATAATTTATTGATCATACATGCATGGGTTTATTTCTGGGCTCTCTATTCTTTTTCATTGATCCACTGTGTTTGTTTTTATGACAATAGCATACTGTTTTGATAACTATAGCTTTGTAGTATAGTTTGAAATTTGGTAGTGTGATTTGGTAGTGTGATGCCTCCAGCATTGTTCTTTCTCAAGATTACTTTGTCTATGCATTGTGGTTCTATACAAATATTATGATTGTTTTGTTCTATTTCTGTGAAAAATAGAATTTTGATAAGTATCATACTGAATCTGTAGATTTCTTTGGGTAGTATGGACACTTTAACAACACTGATTCTTCCAATCCACAAGCATGGGATATGTTTCCATTTATTTATGTCTTCAGTTTCTTTCATTGATGTCCTGTAGTTTTCAGTGTACAGATCTTTCATCTTCTTGGTTAAAGAAAGAAAAAAATCTTAGTACAGAAAAAAAATCCTAGCATTTCTTAAATATATATCAGGTGTTAAGAATAGTGTCAGACACAATTATTAGTTAGGACTATTTTTATTTTTATGTGACAGAAAAATCAAAATAAACCAAAATGAACAAAAAATAAATCAAATAAAAAGTTGACATTGATGTCTCTTTTGTGCAAGTAATCCAGAGTATTACCATGCATAATACTCTCAGAAATCCAGGTTCCTTTTGACTTGTTGCTGTGCTCTGTTATCACTTCATGGTTCAAAATAGCTGCTAAAGTTTCAGTTGTTATATCTTTATTCTAGCTATCAAGAGGAAGGAGCAGAAGAAGAACACACTCTTTCTATTTAAGGACACTTTTGGGAATCTACACATTCTACTCTTACGTTTATCCCTATATCAATTACCTGCTGTTGCATAATAATTTATCCCAACATTTAGCAAGTATAAAACAACTCACAGTTCTATGGGTCAGAAATCTGGACATGGCTTGGTTGCATCTCTGTCTCACAGTCTCTTGCAAGGCTACAGTCAAGGTGTTGGTTAAGGCTGTATTTTATATGAAAGCTTGACTGGAGACAGATCCACATTCAAGCTTACTCACGTTAGTTGGCAGGATTTGGTTCTTTGCTGGCAGTTAGCTGAAGTTTGCCCCTTGTTCCTGCCAGTTCCTTCTTCAACCTGATCTATTTGGACAGAACTTAGTCACATGGCCACACCCAGATTCAAAAGAGTTCAGGAAATGACATTTTTATTCTAGGCAACCGTGTGGCAAAATAAAATTTATCATTCTACTATTAAGTAAAAAAGGTGGTACAGAATATTTGGAAATAATTTATATTTTTACAACATACAGTATCCAAGTTTTATCCAATTAATTACCCTGAAAGGTAAACAATATTATTCCCACTATACAGATAAAAACTTCAAGGCTCAGTCCCTATTAAATAATTTTCCAGAGTTACAAAACCAATTAGGTTGCATGGAGAAAAGAAGGGAGATAATGGATGGAACAATGCTCATCTAAAAGTGTCAATTATCCTAATCTTCCAATCTGTATGAGGACAAGCACTTTCTGTTTTCCACGTATTCCACACATTCTTATTTAATATTAATCAAACTTCCATGCAGATGAGTGTGTGATCTTGGTCAAATATCAACCATTTTTAAGCATTGTGAATTTGACATGCTATTATGGTATAAACTAGTCAATAAGAACTGAGAAACTAAGAGGATTCTACAAGCTGTTAAAGTACTGGGAGAAAACCAGCTGGATTTCCTTAAGCGTAACATACATGACTCTTTTTTCATCTCTAAAGGTTTAGTGATGGTAATCACCACAATTCTCTTGGAGTGTGATGGAGTTTATTCTTCTTAAGCTAATTAAGATATTTTAATTGACACATTGATAATTTTGTATAGGTAAATGCAATGCTGAAGGAAATAAATGTCCAG